>NC_068402.1:35557197-35724697 GCF_023724105.1 Carassius gibelio | reverse complement strand
ATGAACATACAAATTTGAATTTGCAAAAAGAAAGCAAAGCAACACCTAGGAAAAAAAGGGTGCAAAAAGTGTATATATTTATATACTTTTGAATATATATTATATAAAATCCATTAATAATAGATTAACATTTAATAATGAATTATCATGAATATAATGTAATAGGCTTTACTTTCTTTAAATATTATAAATCTTGTTTTTTATTATTTAAGTTTGATTTTAGAGTGAAATCTTAATTAATATCTAACACAATGTCCTTGCATGAGGTCCTTACCGCAGGGTCTCTTTAGGTGAAGTGGCTCTGTTGTCATGTACGTAACACACCAGGTTTGCTGCTACGTCCAGCTGACTGAACGACTGGATCTGCACTCCGCTGTGTTTGATGTACTCCACGTGTCCATGTGCTGGAGGTACGCTGATGACGTACAGAAGCTCCTCCGGCTTGTCAGTGCCGTCTACAGCCAGCAAGACATCTGTGGTGAGGATCACACGCTCCCCACGACTCGTCCTCACGGGCTTCACCAACAATGCTATTTCTCCTGGACAGAAGAAATTGTGCATAATTTGCTGCTAACTCTAGGAATATAGTATGCATATCATCAGGAAAATACGTTCATATCAGTTACTTTTAATGTAGGGAATACTCATACATTAATCGTAAATTTCACAAACGGTTACAAAGAAGCAGAAGCCCACCTTTCTCCAGCTCTTTGACCGTGATGTGGAAGTGCTGCGCAGGAGAGCGGTTCTTGCCGTCGAACACATGGAAGACAAAGAAGTCAGCAGCGCCGGCTCCGGGATGACCGGTGTGAAGGTAACGCAACAGGTTCATCTCCAAAACCTGCTGAGAGCAGTTCATCCCTGCTGATACAGACACCCAGTCTGTGCCCACCTGAGGAACAGCAGACCACCAGCGTGTCAGTGGCTTAAAGGAACAGTTCACCCAGAAATTTAAATATTCTCAGACCATTCAAGATGTAGATGATAAGTTTCTCCAAATCTGTTCGTATGAAGTAACCAACTCATTTAATCTCTTGCTCACCAATGCATGCTCTGCAGTGAATGGGTGCCGTCAGAATGAGAGTCCAAACAGCTGCTAAAAACATCACAATATTCCACACCGCTCCAGTCCATCAGTTTACATCTTGTGAAGTGGAAAGCTCCATTATTAACGTTGCTTCTGGCCAAAATATGAGTCCATCATGTTTTTATCAGCTGTTTGGACTCTCATTCTGATGGCACCCATTGATTTTAGAATCTGGCATCTCTACCAAAGAAGAAAGAAACTCATCTACATTTTGGACGGATTGCGAATGAGTAAATTTTCTGCTAATTTTTGGGTGAACTATTCCTTTAAGGTGCATTCACACCAAAGACAATTTCTATAATAAAGATAAAGTTGTAT
The DNA here is from genome assembly GCF_023724105.1 of Carassius gibelio. Lineage (NCBI taxonomy): Eukaryota > Metazoa > Chordata > Actinopteri > Cypriniformes > Cyprinidae > Carassius > Carassius gibelio. Next base: position 35,723,292 of record NC_068402.1, on the reverse strand, counting down.
TATTTATTCTACACCACACCACAATTATGTTGATAATGACACAACTGAAATCACTTGAACATAAAAACATACAAATCTACTCGAATCCGTGAGCTTAAATATTAAAAGCAGGAGTTGACATAACCGCAATGTGTGTTCATAATAAAACACAACCATATTTTCTTAGTGTCAAGAACATTTTTCTGCTGTAAAGAACCTAGTGTGCACTGGAAAGGTTCAATGGATGTTAAAGGTTCTTCATGGAATCACAGAATCCAAAAAGAACCTTTATTTTTAAGAGAGGTTTTATGATACACATTGTTCCTTTTAAGGTGTAAACAAAGTAAATCTGATGTTTTCAGTAGACTGACCTTCATCTGAATGACACCATGATTCGGGACGCTCTCGAACACATAGATGATGTCCGAGGACGGAGTGTCTTTGTCGTGAGCGCTGAGCACAGCACTGGAGATCAGCCTGGACTCCCCAGCCCCCATCTCAATCCCACTGTTCCTGTGTTTTTCCAAAGAGATTTACCACTTAAACGAATGTATTAATGGCTAACATTAGAAGTCGATTTACTGCAATGGCATTAATGTGCAGTTACCGTATAATCTGCGGTTCCTCATCATTGACAGGCAGTACTTTGACTCGCACGTCTTTCTGGAGCTGGTGTTTCCCATCGGAGAGCTGAACAATAAATCCATCCTGCTCACTCTCAGAGTCATCGTGCACGTACATCAGAGTCATGCCTGAGGACAGACCTTATTATTAATATATGCTATTAACTGAACAATAAAAGACACATCAAACTACTGTTTTTACTGTAGACCACACAGTTTGGACTTGGAGGGGGGATTGGCGTAAAAGTCTTTTTTTGTACCATTCCTGAGGTCGTCTATGGTGAAGTGCTCCACAGGGGTCTCAGATCCACGCTTGTGAAGTGTGACATCATTGCCGTGTGGCACGCTCATGATGGAGCCGTGCTGAGGCTGCTGGACGATGCTAAACATTAAACGCTCTCTGGGAACGTCAAGGTCCACCGCACTGATTACAGATGAGTCCAGCTCTTTCATGTCTCCCTCCCGAACCTTAAAGACAAAACCCTGGTCATCACAGCTGAACTGACTTCAGAAAAGTTTCTTTATACAGACAGACTATGCCAAATATACTGTATAAACCTAATCACTTATTTGGCTGTTATAAACACAGATAATAAAATATGATCTAAGAACGATTTGCTAACGTTCCTATTATGTTAAAAATAAAACATTTCGGAATGTTGTCTGAACATTTTTTAAATGCTTTAAAACTTTTTTCTTGGTTATGCAAATGTAAATGGAACATTCAATTTGATAATTTTGTAAAACATAATGAGAACATTACTTTTGAATATCCTCTGAACTTTCTGAAACAAGTAAAACTCTTAAAAAAACATCAGACGGACATCGAAGTAAATTGTTACAGAAAAAAAAAGTTTCATGAACATAATAAAGTATAAATTATTTTTAGCACATGTGTATTTGTAGCAATAACCAAATTATCAATTTTTCTTTAATGACAAAAATTCTTAGGATATTAAGTAAAGATCATGTTCCATGAAGATATTTGGTAAATTTCCTACTGTATATATATAAAAAGCTAATTTTTGATTAGTAATATGCATTGCTAAGAACTTCATTTGGACAGATTTAGGGGTGATTTTCTCAATATTTGGATTTTTTGGCCCCCTCAGATTCCAGATTTTCAAATATTTGTATCTCAGCCAAATACTGTCCGATCCTAACAAACCATACATCAATGGAAAGCTTATTAAATCAGCTTTCAGATCACATATACATCTTTAAAAAATCTTATGCCTGGTTTTGTGGTCCTTGGTCACATTTAAAAAAAAAACATTAAAACATTATACACGATCATCCAACAAAAACAAAAAAGGTTTCGTGAACAATGTATACATAATGTTTGTTTTAGCTCATGTTTGGAGAACATTATTACAGACCAGACAACCTTTGAATGAACATTCCATTAACGTGTCTTCAAAAAGAGAACAGAACGTTAAACCAGTGTTCTAAGAACATTCCCTGTCATCCGGTTACTAGATTACTCTCTGACTGACCGTGAAGTTTCTGGCCAGGAATTCTGGAATCTCGTCATTGGTTGGATGGATGATGATGTAAAACGGGACTGAAGAGGACTGCTGTTTCCCGTCGGACACATGCAGCATGAGCTGGTCGCTGGTGGGCTCCATCCTCTGGTGTCTAGACTGGACATAGTTAATGTGTCCATTCAACACGTCCCTGTAAGTGAAAGAGGCTGAACAAGGAAACACAACGCTATCAGTGCTGGGTAGATTACTTTACTGATGTATTCTGACTACTCTTAGATCATTTTAGGGTACTTTTATCAATCTAACTTGTTTGGAGCAGCTTTTAGATTGAGTGAAATGTGACTCACTGATACTGATGCCCATGTTGCTCTTCTCAAATCCTGGACTGGGCAGGACGTTTTCTATGTATCCAAACTGTGGCGGAGTGACCAGAATGAGGTTAAGGTCCTCTGGAGCAGAGTCCTGGTCTTCAACTCTCAGATGGGTGACCGTGATGGAGGCTGACCCTCCCTCATCCACCATAAACACCTCTCCTGATGTGAGAAAAGATGCTTGATGGACTCTAGCATGTAAACAATGAGTAGCAAACGCTAAAATGTGTCTTTTGAAAAGAAGTGCAAAAAGAAGTACTTAATTAAAATAAAAGGCCACTTACAACATGATATTCTAACATCAGAAAGAAAAATGTTCCAATTACCGACAGCTATAGCTGGTGGTTGGTTGTTCACGGGATAAACGGTGATATTAAGGTCGTAGACAGGCAGGGCGTTCTGTACTTCAGGTGGTTGTGCGTTGAATACAGGGGCTCTGTTACTGCAACAGGAAGGAACTGGCCCTGATTCTCCATCAGAGATCACAAACGTAACGACGTCATGACGTGGCTGCAGCCCAATCTCTTGTCCTTGAGTGTATATCAATTGAGATCCATATAAATTTGTTATTTAATAAGTATATTTAAAAAAACAAAAAACTGCACATAATGTAATGTTAATGAAATAAAACGCCGCTTAAGTGTACTTAAAGAGAATAGACTTTCATGAATACACTTAAGAACACTTTTTATAATAAAATAAAAAATTAAATAAAAGTCACTTAAAAGTACATTTCAAATCATTTTTTTAGAGATTTTTTTTAAGAAATACATGTATGATGACATACACTTTAAAAAATATACTGTAAAAAAAACGGCAGCTGTGGTTGCCAAAATTATACCGTAAAAAATACGATAACACTGTTTTAGGATTAATGGTTTTATACCGTAAAAAATACACTAACACTGTTTTAGGTTTAACGGTTGTATACCGTAAAAAATACGGTAACACAGTTTTAGGCTTAATGGTTTTATACCGTAAAAAATACGTTAACACTGTTTTAGGCTTAACAGTTTTATACCGTAAAAAATAAGGTAACACTGTTTAAGTTTTAACGGTTTTACCTTAAATTTACAGTTTATTACCGTAATTTAACAGATATAATATTAATATACCAACTTATTGAAGTACTGAAATCTGTTTTGTTCCTTTGTAATACACTGGTAACCACCAAAAGTAGTTTATTTACCGGTTAACCATTTAACAGGTTTGTACTGTAGCATTATGTTAAAATCAGTTATTTTTTCCAGTGTACAGTAATAAAGCACTTGTAAAGGTATTCTATATTTCATTTAGAGCATTAACACTTGTTTTGAAAGTATGCTTAAGTGTACTTTATTTTCAAAAGCGTTGGTCAAAATATGATTGGATATTAGATGATACAGAAACAATCCAGTGCCATTATTCTCATATCACCTGTGTGTCTGTAGGAAATGAAGCCTGCCGTTACATCCGCTTGAATGAAGCGGTCCACGATGATGCCGTTTCTTTGAACCACCCCGTGATATGGTTGTCGGGCGATCATATACATCAGTGTGCTGTCTTCACTGTCAGGATCAGTGGCACAGATGTACTCTATGGTGATCAGCACTTCCTGTCCCTCGGCACAGACTAAAATGGGCTTCAATCCTGGCACGAGGACTGGCACCTCATCGTTGACTAGTGTCACCTGTCCAACAGGGGTTTGTTAGATGTCTTCACGTGTTGATAAAAAATAAATGCTAAATAAATCTTCATTACCTTGACATGTAGTACAAAGTCAGCAGTATTTATCCCATCCGTGGCAATGAACTTAATATTATCATGTTCTGTCTCAGAACTGTCGTGGCGATATCTGTTGAGACAAAAGAGTCACATAGAGGAAAAGAACCAGCAAAGTGGAGTTTAACTTAAAGGATAGTTCACCCAAAAATGAAAATTCTGTCATACTTTACTCACCTGCATGTTACTCCAAACCTGTATAAGTTCTTCTTCTTCAAAAAATAAATAAAATAATAATAATAATATAATATATATATTTATGGGTGAACTATCCCTTTAAAGCAAGACCCCCTCCAGGTGAATTGGGTAATAAAAAATAACCAATAGAAATCACTAGAAAATAATCCCAGTGGATTGATTATAACAATTGTATAATTTCTTTTTTTGTTAGTTTTCTTGAATTATGTTTAAATATAAAAACTCGTTATCTAATTAAGTATGCTGTAATTTACATAATTTTTTAGAAATCTGAACATTGGAAAAGGTCAGTTTTCAAAATTAATTTTGTTAACATGTGTGACCCTGGAGCACAAAACCAATCATAAGTAGCACATGTGTATTTGTAGCAATAGCCATTAAATACATTGTATGGGTCAAAAAAGGAGATTTTTTTATGCCAAAAATAATAAGGATATTAATTAAAGATCATGTTTCATGAAGATATTTTGTAAACTTCCTCCTATAAATATATCAAAACTTAATTTTTGATCAGTAATATGCATTGCTAAGAACTTCATTTGGACAACTTTAAAGGCGATTTTCTCAGTATTTTGATTTTGTTTTGCACCCTCAGATTCCAGATTTTCAAATAGTTGTATCTCAGCCAAATATTGTCCGATCCTAACAAACCATGCAGCAATGAAAGCTTTCCATAAATCTCAATTACGACTAAAATACTGTCCACAGCCTGAAAACAAAAATCACCATGTTTTCAGGAATACAGAAAATATATAAAACTATAAGATTTTATGCATTAAAAAAAATTGTGGCCTTATGTTTTATGATTGAAATATACAAATAGATAAAGTGTATTTCAATAAACTCTTAAAATTGCATTTTGGATGTTTTCTTTATAATAGTCTGAAACAAAACCATGATTTTGCCTGAAGTATCTTGCCTACAAGATCGTTTACAGTAAACCCAAACAAACTGTGAGGAACCACATCTGACCTAACTTTTAGGCTTTTCAGATCCCTGACTGTGAAAGTCTGGCCTGGACTCATGGCTGTGCCGTCCAGGTAAATGCTGCCATGCTGGGGTCCGGTCTTCAGCTCCACGTGCAGAGAGTCCTGTAGAGAGTCCTGGTCTGACAGACGCATGTGGTCTTCACTCACCCAGCTCTCTCCACCTTCATCCACCATCAGTGGCTTCACACGCACCTACAGATGACAAGAAACACATCCAGCACTCCACCAGCACTTGTGTTTGTATACCACTGAGATCTAAGGATAATAAAGTGCTATAGTTTAGAAAATAGGTGAGTAGCAAAACATGTATCATCAGCATCATGCTAATAGTAAAACCATTCATAATAACTTTGATTAAATATATGAAAAATAACCTAATATATAAAATTATATTAAAACGGTGACAACATAAGGTGTGCTAAAAACTTAAACTCATTTTAGTTCAGCTAGTTGCAACATTTCCCATTTTCATTTATTTTTCATTGATAGTTGTAATACTAAAATAACTAATTAAAATAAACGAAAAATTAAAATGTATGAAAAAGAAAAAAAAAAGAATATAAATGGCAAAAACATTTTTTTGTTATCCTGCATTCCAATTAATATCAATCAAACTGGAGTTGGGTTGTTTTGATTAAACGATAATAACTAAAAAATATATACTGTGCATATACTAACTAACACAATACAAAAATCTGTTTTTGCAAATAAACTCTTAGTTTATTTTTATATCAAAATATCAATATATTGACATTCATAGTTTCATAGTTTTTTTTTTTTTTCATTTCAGCAGAAGTAAAAGAAATACCTTAAGATGGCTTTGAATATTTAATAATAAGTGCCTTGCAGTCAAAAAGGTTGAGAACCGCTACGGTGATATTCTAGTCCATTATTAATGTCCATACCATGAATATCAGATATTCACAGATATTCGCAAGTCTCCTCGATTAGCACCACTAGCAAGCCCTATAATGATTGTCTGTTCTGGTTTGGGTCGATGAGGGCTGCTGTACCTCTGGTGCCAGGTTATCCTCCGGCAGAACCGTCATGTTGAAGCAGATTCCAGCGGTCGTGCTGCCTTGCTGATTGGTCACTGACAGGACAAACTGGATGTGCTGAGGGAACGGTCCAATGTCCAGGATGGGGGGCATGTAAGCAACCTTCATGAAGTTGACCGCATGCTACAAAGAGAGGATCATGTACAGCTTCAGACACTTCTGGAAAATAAAACATCTAACCCTAGTTCAGACTGAGTATTTACCTGAGTGAAAAGTCTCAGCATTGGAGCATTTGGGTCCTTGGTAAATTTTGGGATGCTATCAACCAGAAACAACCTTCCTGCATCAGAGCCACTGTAAAAATGAAAACATATAACTCATACACGTCACATTGTAAGATGCAGGTAACAGTTTGAAATCAATAGCATCCTGTGGACTGCAAGGGATTCTTACAGTATGCAGAGTAGTTTAATTTAGTACCTATAGGTGGTGCTGTAGAAAGGTGGGGTGGTGACGGTGTACGTGAGCTCACTATCTGGAGACTCCAGATCCACAAAGTGCAGCTGCTGCTTGGTCAAGTAGATGACATCTGTCTCATTAAGCACCAAGTGCCTGGTCACACCCGGGGCTTCCTGTGGAGGCTGATCAGGGACTGGCTGGATCTCAATCACAACCACCTGCAAAGATCACCTGCTTAGTGAAGAACCAGACGTGTCCAGTTTTCAAAGTTTATTTTCACCTAAAATATAACAATTATAAACCGTTTATTGCTTACTATTCTAAGAACGTTAAAATGTATCGTTTTCTTCTTGTGATTATAAAGTTATTTAAAGGTTACAAACATGTTTCTGACAACATTCTTCCGACTTTATTTTCACCTAAAATATAACATTATTTAACCATGTATTGCTTATTATTTTAAGAACATTAAAATGTATGGTGTTTTTGTTGTGATTATAACGTTATTTATTAAGGGTTACAAACATGTTTCTGACAACATTCTACAAACTTTATTTTCATCTAAAATACAACGTTATTTGACTGTTTATTATTTATAGTCTAATAACGTTAAAATATCAGCTTTTTGCCATGATAATATTTTTTTTAAAGATTCCAAAAATGTTCCTTACAATGTTGTACTTACTTTATTTATACTTAAAGTTCCTTAGAATGTAGTAGAAGGAAATTAGAATGCTGTACTTTATTTTCACCTAAAACATAACATTATTTAACAGTTTATTTCTTCTAAGAACGATGAAATGTATAGTTTTCATGTTGTGATTATAACGTTATTTAAAGGTTACAAACATGTTTCGTAAACCTTTGTACTAACTTTATTTTCACCTAAACATAATATTATTTAAAGCATACAAACATGTTTCTGACAACATTCTTCCAACTTTATTTTTACCTCAAATATAACATTATTTAGATGTTTATTGATTAATATTCTAAAAACGTTGAAATGTAGTCTTCCTGTTGGGATTATAAAGTTATTTAGTAAAGGTTACAAACATGTTTCCGACAACGTTCTACGAACTTTATTTTAACCTAAAATACGTTATTTGACTCTTTATTTTTAATAGCCCAAGAAAGTTAAAATGTTACATTTTTTTGCCGTGATAATAAAGTTTTTTAAAGATTGCAAAAATTATTCTTACAATGTTCTACAAACTTCATTCTCACTTAAAATGTTATTTTTTATGCTTATTTTTAATATTCTAAGAACGTTAAAATGTCATGATCATGTTATTTAGAGGTTACAAAAAACATTTCTTAGAACGTTCTTCAAGTACAAATAACATCACAAGGATGTTCCGAAAATGCTGTTCTAAGAATGTTTTCTCTCAACGTTATGACAACGTATATCAAATATTAATAAGGTTATAAGAACGTTCTATAAACATTAATTTAGGAATGTTTTGTGCAAAAATTTCTATAACTTTTTTTAAAAACGTTAAGTGAAAGTTGTAGGTTGTTCTCTGTTGGCTGGGAAGAATGTTAGAGATATTGCATCAATCGATGGATGATATCCAGAAATTACCTGAGGCTCTGAGAGATTGGGAGGGTCATGAAAGTCAGAGAGCACCACCTCAAAAGAGTCATCAAACACCTCACCGCCTGAGTGTTGATAGTAGATGATGGAGTGGAACAGGTCCTTCTGAAGAAAACGGGTCACTGGATATCCTGCACAAATATTAAGGAGTATTTAAAGCAAAATAAGGTTTTTCAGATTATAAAAAAGCTCTTTAAAGATGCTTTGACTTAATGGTTCTTTGTGGAAACCAAATCGGTTCTTCTATGACATCGCTGTGAAGAACCTTTGAAGCACCTTTATTTTTGGGGAGTTTAAAAATTGAACCAATGCAGTTAAGCTTTCCCTTCGATGCTTTCCTTACCTGTGATGCCAGGACCAGGCATCTTCATGATCTCGCCTGCTTCTGGAGATCTGGTGATGTTGAACATGATGTAGTCATCACTAGAGTCCAAATCACAGGCTTGCAAGATAGATCCTCTCAGAAGAGCCGTCTGGCCCTCAGACAGCTCCAGCACCATATTGGTAATGAGGAAGGGCGGGCTGTCATCTTTGGGCAGGATGTTGATGGGAAACTTGTGTCTGGTTTGATGCAAGCCATCAGTAATGCGGAAGACGATGTAATCTTTAGTCGTGTCGCTGTCATCGTGGTGGTAGCGAACCACACCGTCCTTTATATCCTTCACAGTGAACATGAAACCTTTTCCACCTTACATACAGATAAACATACAGTGATAGTGAAACGGTTTAGTGATATGACTGAAAGATGAATTTATCAGGAACAGTCATCTGCATGTGTACCTTTAACCGTTAGTCTCCCGTGCTGCAGGCCGTCCACAGTGATAATCTTCACTGCCTTCAGGTTGTCATTATCCACAATCTGAAACTGATCCCATGTGATTGGACGAGACTGACCTTCCAGCAGACTGAGGCCTATTAATACGATAATTTAAATTGCAATAAGCTGAACTTTAGAATAATTCATGAATATTTAATAAAATGAATGAATGATTGAATGAAGCATTTATATAGCCCCTTTTGTGTACACCCAAAGCACTTCACAATCATATGTGAGGCCTGCTATAGTAGGGGTTAAGTGTATATTTATTTATATATTTATTTATATTATATTTATACACTGTAAAAAATTTCTTGTTGTTTTTACAAAAACTTTTTGGCAGCTGTGGTTGCCAGAATAATTTTGTAAAAATACAGAAAACTGTAAACACATTTACGTCAAAAACTGTTAATTTTACAATATAAAGCTGTAATTTACAAACAAGAAAATGTGAATATAAACCAGTAAATTCAACAACACACAAAATTAAATCTGTTTTGTACCTTGAAAATACTGACAACCACCATAATAATAAAGATGGTACTGTATAAGAGAAAGCCACATGAAGTACCAAAGCTCATCACAAGTAGCTTCACCACAAGCAGAAGTATATATTAACATATAGAAGGTGCACATTTATGGAAACACAAAACACCATCATGGTAACACACGTGATACTTAAATAATGCAAAAAACTTTCATTAAGCAACAGAAGATGTAACATAAAGCTCAAATGTACATAACTGATAACAAGAACTATTTAAAAACATGATTATTTAAACAAAATACTTTCAAACGTGGAGTGTCACGCAGGGAATTCTGGGAATATCAGTTTACAGTTTTAGACTGTAAATTATACATTGATTTGTTCTTTTTTTACTTCTAAAAGCTGTATAATTAACAGAATTTTACTGTAAATTTACATTAAATGCTTTGTTAGATCTTTTACAGTTTTTCCCTGTATATAGTACGGGAACTTACTGTTAATCTATTATCAGTTTTTTTCCGTAGCGTTTTTACAAAATTTTACAGTTAAAATTACACTTATTTTTTACAGTGTATGTCATTTCATAATTCTATTTGTCTTCGAAATATGGATAAAGTGCACTGCTAAATGTAATGACAAGCATTTATTGTAGTTTGTTAGTCAACACATAAAAATAAGTGCAATTCTTTAAAGGGTGACAAATTAATGATTTAAAATGTACTTTAAAATTGGCATTAAAAACACACACTGTGTTAAAAGCAGTCATAAAAGTGTCTTTCTTTAAATGCACACGCTGTAAGTGGCCAGTTATTTCCTTAAATATTATAAGTATTAAGTACAGTTTTTTTAAGAATTGAAGTACACTACAAGCAATCATTCTACATAGTGAAGCACACTACATAGGCATGCTTTTCAGGGTAACTTAATAGTGGCACAAAGTAATCAGAGATGACACAAGTGGAGTTTTTTTCTTTTCCAAATATTAAAAATAATAATTTTTACACCCAAGATTAAAAGTTGTGTTTATTGTATACTGCATATGAAAAGGATGCACAATACAGACCCATGTTCCATGATACTCGTGGCGCATTGGTATCAGCTGTCCTGATTGACACGTGAACAATCACAGGCTGGCTTTTCTCAAAGTAGAAATCATGCACTTCAAACTCCACCTAGTAGAAATTAAACTTCTGTTTAATGTTCATGCTAGTACAGTTCCCCTTGTGAAAAAGAAGTGTGCTTAATTGTATTGAATATGCATTTGTGTCCTTGTGTATTTGTGTACAGATTTACAAGTATAATTTTGAAAACCTGTACTTATAATATAATATAATAATGAAATAATGAAAAAAAAAAATGTGTACTTAAGATGAGTACTCTTTCATTACTATGTTTCTTTATTTTTTAAAAGCACTCTTAATTTCCAACTGCATTTAAAACAAGTTTCAACTATAACAACATTTTCATTTCATTGTAAATAACATGCAATTAAATGTTGAAAATATTTCATTCAGTTCACACTTAAGTATATTCCTTTAAAGTAAATTACTGTATTTCCATGCTTTTTAATCAACCTGTCCTCCAACCAATACGCTCGTATAGGTCGTTTGTCCAAATCACTGAAATACGACCCATCAGAACCTTTCGGCAAAAAGTCATTTTCATATTAATGTTTTGTACTCTTTTATTTGCACTATGATTTGTGTTTCGTGTAGCTCAGTTGGTAGATTGTTGCGTTATACCTTAATATGTAATCATGCTATCATGGGTTCGATCCCAGGGAGCGTATGTGCGCGAAAATGTATATGCTCAATAAATCATAATTTAGCATGATTTCTGTGAGGGTTAGATTTAGGGGTGGGGTTAGGTGTGGTCATTCGAATGAATTAGCCATTAGCCTTAGACCTCCTCTCGGCCCGTCTAGTAAAATATTTAGGAAATACTGTGAGATCGGTGTAAAAAGCCCACAAGTTGCATTTAAATAAACGTGCGTCTTTTTAATAGTATGCTGAAGTGTGCTTCAAGACCTCATAGTTCCTGCGCTGTGTGTGGCTGGAGTTCGGAGGCTGGTAGCTGACCATCATGTCGTTGAGATCCGTCCATGTGAAGGAGGTGATGGGTTTGGTGTGGTCAGACAGGTGAGTGATGAAGCCCTCGCTAGGGGCTTTAGTGATGTTGAACACCAGCCGCTGTTTGGGCGTCTCATCATCCTCTGCGTCCAGCGTTGCCGTTGAGATAGGAGTCAGGATGAACTGATCCACCTCTAAGATGAACATGGACATGAAAGCAGGCTTGGGCGGCTGATTGGGCATTGCATCCTTAATGGTAACTGGGATCCAGACCTGCTCCGACTGAATGGGAGACGGACAAAACTGGTGTCAAAATCATAGTGAAAATACTCAGTAATAGGAAGATGCCTTAATCTGATACTGAGCACCTGGATGATGCTCCTGCTGCGGGTGTCTGTGAGGTCCAGTCTAATGGCGATGTAGTCTATGTCTGGAGACGGAGGGTCAATGTGGTGGTAACGGATGCCCATCGTTAGGAAATCATTGCATGGTACTTTGGTGATCTTCAGCAGTTTAAGACCTTTTAGACACTCGTCACTCTTACAATGAGCTCTGGCTTTATTATCTGCAGGGAGGCAGAGACAATAATGCCCTGATATTAAATGTGGAACTAGGTTGTGAAATAAATGAAAATTCTCTCCTTATGTTATAATGTTCATAGCCCACAGAGTATATGTAAAGTGTGTCAAGTATTTTCATCTATTCTGAAAATCTAAAATGATAACTTAACATAACAAATAATAGATAGAAAATAAATAGATGAACAAACAAATAAATGTGATGCTACTGTATCAGCTGTTCTCCAAAATCATCATCCAAAAACTGTCTGCAAAAATGTATTATATACATATACATTATTATATACATTAATATAATTTGTCATTTATTTATTTATTTATTTAAAAAAGTTAGAAAAGTTGGAAATTAAAAAGCTGAAATAAAATTGTAATATTAAATGAAAACAATAATAATTATAAAATAAATATATACATTTTAAAATAAATAAAAGAATACATTGTTGCCTTGGCAGACAAATGAAATGAAATAAATTTAAATAAAAGTACTAAAATGACTAAAACTAAAACTAAAATAAAAATTAAAGTTAAATATAAATATTAAAAAATAATAATAAAAATGCCAAATCAAATAAACATTTAAATTTAAACTGAAAAGCTAGTTGAAAATATGAACAAAAAATACTATTGTGTGTGTGTGTGCGTGTGTGTGTGTGTGTGTGTGTATATATATATATATATATTATACATGTGTGTGTGTGTTTGTGTGTGTGTTATAGTATTATGGTATATAATTTTAGCATACAGTATACTGTAAATAGCAATAAAATAAAAAAATTGCCACTAATGTGAATTATGACCCTGGAATATTTTAGCACCCTTTAATTTTCATTTAACTATATTTGACTTCATTGAATCATTTCTAAAGTATCTTTGTTTATATGTTGATAACCTGAAAATATCTGATTATATAATGATTGTACCCAGCTGTCTTCGTAGAGAAACAAAGCTATCAGGTTCATCTCCTCTCGGCCCGTCTGGTTCCTCCGGTTCCCCAGTGACTAGCTGACCGTGAACAGGTAGATGCGTCTCCAGAGTTGTCACCCGAACTGTGCACTCAATATTATGTCTGTGTTCATAGTGGAAGGACACAACATTGCCGTCCAGAACATTGGAGAGGCCATCAAACTCTGGCACCTCGAGATTCTGTGATCCAAACTTAATCACATTACAGTCCGGCTCCATGATTTCAACATGGAGAGAGAACAGCTCACTGTACGTCTCTGTCTCTGTAAATCTAAACCACAAATATACATGAGACATACATATTTAGACAGCACAACAAAAATAGATCAAGTCAAAGTATGATATTTACATTTTATCTGACTTCGAATTGGATGTCGTAATAATATCAAAGTTTTAAGACAACATGCAAAACAGACCTGTAGAGACGAAGTTTAACAGTATCTTCTTTTAAAATCGGACATCCATTATGAGTGTATTTCACTTCATCAGCCAAGAAGTGACAGTTGAAAACCTGACGAATGTGAAATAGTCGTAGAAAGAACAGAAAATTACTTGACAGCCTGCATTAAGAAACAGAAACTAAAATAAACTGAACTAAAAATACTTAATGCAATTTCTGTTTAAACTGGTATGCCATGTGTTTAAATATATTTGTAACTACATATTTGCAATAATGAAGATGCAATTGAATAAACTTAAAATATATTCAACTTTAAAAGTGGCCTTTTCTTTGATTAATATCAATATTATCTGCACGTCTTTTTTTAAATATAAGATTTGAAGTACACTACAAGTGCACATTCAAAACAATTAAGCACACTTCATATTCACAAGGATAGTTCTTCAAACGTCAGATGCTCTCAGATGAAACTGTATTTGCATGTTCATCACTGAATGTCTAGTGGATAATTCAATGCATGCAGAAAGGGGCTTCACCTGAGGGGTTAGTGTGCCCACCCGCTGTGTAATGGGCTCATTCAGCACAACTTCCAGCTTGCAGGCGTCCTTGGCTCTGCGGATGTGAAACTGCAGATCCTCCTCCTGCAGGAAGACCGACTGGCCTCGCTTCACCTTTAGACCAAGATTAGTTTTTACCAGAGAGCCCTGAATCTGCTGGAAGAGACCCACCAGGAGGAAAGACAAATATATCCTGTGTTTTGCAGTCATTGTGTTGGGTCTGAGTGGATCAGGACCTCTGCAGTGAGGAAATGAACAAATCTACTGGAGGAACCTCTGTTGTTTGATCTCGCTCTGTCCAGTGAATATTTTCATACAAGGTCATCTCCACTTCTTCTTGATACTAAAGTGAGACAACCAGAAGGATCAGGATCTTGTTCTCTTTCTAATCATTATATGAGATGTGATATCTGAAAAGAAAAGAAAAATATTATTACACTTTATTTTGTCGCCTAAACACAAAGGTCCTATACGGTCCATCACTGCATAAAGGAAATAAAGACTATTGATAAAATTAGCCTAGTGATATTAATAAGATAATACTAAGATTTGTTTTTATTAATTACATAATTTAAAAAATATGTTAAAAATATTAATTAAATACATTAATATTTATATTAATAATTATTATTATTAAAATATCTTAAAATAACAATTTAAAACAATGAAAAAATATCAAAGATTAAAAAGTATTTAAAAAAACATTGTAATAATAATTAAAAAAAAATATTAATTATAGGGGGCACAGGTCAAGTTTGAGAATCCATTAATTTACTAATTTACTGTATGTAATGTAAAATATACTTACAAATTATTTCAGTTGTGACTATGTATACACACAATTGAAATAATATACTAGTATATTTTACATTACATATGTTAGTAAATTATATATATGTGTGTGTGTGTGTGTGTGTGTGTGTATAACATTTACTTCCTTTAATTTACAATTTTAAATGAAAATGTAAAAATGTAAATACATATTATTATTATTTGTTTGTTTGTTTAATATTGAGATGAAATATGATGATGATGATGTTTATTTTTAATGATATTCACAAGTTAATAATGGCATAAATAGAAATATAGAATGAGATGCAACTTTTTCCATTAATCCATAAAGCATAACCTGCAAAAGAAGGAATTTGGAAATCAGATTCCCCTCAGGTTGAGACAAAAACACCATATTTGTTGAGTGATAGAGGAAAAACTCCTTTCTGAGCCCAGTCCCTCTTAGTTGAGACGTCAACTTCAAAGATGACCTTTGACCCTAAACGATCTCTAGGAGTCTCATCAGTCAGCACTTAACTCACTGCTAGAGAGGGTCAGTTCTTGCACCTGCGGTTTAATGAGCCATAAAAACACAGATTCAAGGCCATGAGAAATTCAAAACAAAATTAATTAACCATATTTTTGGCTCAAATCATCTCGAAGCAGAACAATGAAACACGCAAGGGATTTGTGCAGTACATTTCTATGAATCTGAGCTCACTGGGTCACAGTGGGTCTGTTCCTAGCATCAAAACATCTGGAATTAGTCCGTCTTTGTTTACTCACTAACATATTTTCTTTAAAAGGCCTCTCCTCTTTTCTTCCTGCTGTCTTTCTCCATTGGAAACCCCAGTTTTCTAAGATTGTTCCACAGCCTCAGGCTGAACAAAGTCAAAGCCAGGCCACAGAGACTTTCATAGCTTAAAAAGCAAGATGTAATCAATTTGTTTTGTTGGGATGGCGTGAAATTTCAAAGAGGTACAAACAGGGTTGACTCAACATAAATACAGTCAGAACCAAAGAGAAAAGCAGCTCTAAAATTTCTAAAATTACAGAATACAGAGTACTAATTAAAATACAAATTGTAAGCTGAGAACGTTTTTTCATCTCCAAGAAGTGTAAAGTTCAGGACAACCATGAGCACAATGAAGCGAAACAAGTAACTGCATGTGCTCTGTTATCCATTAGTCTGTCTCTGTTTCTTTAATGTATAAGAGGGTTGATTGCTCTGTGTGTAATTGCATTGAATATGCACTTGTAGTGCACTTAAAATCTCTATGAGGGAACACTTTTCTTAACACACTTAAGTACAATGTTAAGTGCATTTCACAATAATGTCACATCAGAGGTTTTAATTTTAGTACATTTTAAATAATTGTTTATTATTGTAACAAATTTAAAGCACAAGTAAATTACTTGATTATGACTTCACCTGTAGTGTTATTTGATGTTACATTTAAAGTTAATATATTTTTAATGTGGTAAATTGCAACTTCATTATTACACTGTAAAAAGTGATAACCTACAAATTTTAACTTAAAAATCTTATTTCCACTTGATTAATCAATAAATGTTAAAAGAAAATTAGGTATAAATGAATGTATTTAAGTTAATTTCGTATGCTTAATATTTTTGACTTCAGGCTACCATTTTTTCATCTGTCAAATATATTCAAAAAAATTTCCTACAAGTTGCAATAGAAATTATATTAAAGTTTGCTTACCATAAATGCTTTCATCAGTACACTTTACCATATTTCAAAGACAATAAAAGTAAGTACTTAAGTCCCACTTAAGTGGGTCAAAAAATGCACTTTTAAATTCAGCTAATTATATTCAAAATGAATTCCAGTTTTCCATTTAATTTTAAATGAAATTTCAAGCACTTGCTATAGGATTAACAATGTGTTCATTACTTTTAATAAGATGCATTTAGCAAATGCTGTAGTTCGGAAAGAACAAAAGATCTACAAGCCTTACATTTTTAGGTTAACATTGTTCCAGCACTCGAAATCTTCCAGAATATGATGTCATGTTTTATAAACATTTTATCAAATTGCATTATAAATTGTGAAAATAAAGGTGTTAACCTGGTTACTTATCGCGTTTTTATCATGTGATGTCAGGCAATGTTGATAAAAAAGTCAAATATCTTTTCATCTTTTTACCTTGAAAACAGATGTGGTGAAACAACTCCTTATTGAGATCCTAAACCCTTGTTTAACTCTCTTTAAATACAGATGCCTTAAGTTTGGCATTACATCATGCTTTTCATTATGGGCACATGGATTTACTGTCCTCATGCATGGTGCATGTGTTCAATGCACCTCAAAGTAAAGGCCTCTCTTTAAATGCAATTTCTTTGTGTTTTTGCTTCGCTAATGGCAATCATCGTAAACAAAGTCCAAGTAGAATCATCTGTTGCGTCTCTGAGCAACACACAGTAGTGTGATTTGATACAGCATTTTAAACAAATCAGATGAGTGAATGATTCAATGACTCATTAATTTAATTCCTGAAAAAAAAAACGAATCATTTAAACGAATGATTCAATGAGACTCACTTGCCCCAGTTCTGTTGGACTGTTATCAGAAAATACTGCTCGACCAATTAGATTTGAGAACCAAAATGTCTCCAGGAAGAAAAGCACATTTGTACATTTATTTTAGCTACTTCACTGTCATAAGGATGTTCATCAACTCTACAGCCGTGATGTCATTGAAAGAGGATTGTGTGTTTGTAAACTAAGCTTTCACACTGCTGGCCCAGGAAGTGCATAACAGGGAGGATTATGGGTTCTCTTCACAGGTTATTCTCCAAAAAAGGGCCAAATCCCTTGTTGTGCTTCGTAGAGATTAGCACTGGGACTTATTCACATCACTGCAGCCCATCTTTACCACATGCCTCCCAAATCCAGTGAGTATAAGCCAATGTGTTAAGCATCTACTTACATTACAAAAAGGAAAATTAAAATATTAATTAACATTGAAAAAAAAAACTACCAACATTTAACTACCAAAACTACCAACAGATCCTTTCAAGAATAAAAAACTACCATCCTGCTCAATATTTTTTATTTTATTTTACTTTTTATTCATTTTATATTTTATAAATTAACACTTTTAAAGAATGTACTTAAGTGCGAATTGAATTTAATGTTTTCAAATACTTAATCGCATATCATTCGCAATTAAATTAAATTAGAGTATTAATGTTTACATCTATATTCAATACAATTAGCTGAACTTTGTAGAACCACTTAAGTAGGACTTAACATCTTCATATGTAATTTGATTACTATCTTTATTATCTTTGAAATATGGTTAAAGTTCTGCTAAATGTACTGCCATGCATTTAGGATCAACTAAATACTTGAATGTGATTTCTATTAAAGTTATTTTGTTACGCATTTAAATATATTTTAAATTGTAATGATGAAGTTTTGATTTTACAGTTAAAATTATAATCAAGTACTTTACATGTGCGTTCGTATGTTAGTCAACACATCAAAATATGTCTACTTCTTTAAAACACGCCAAAAGATTATTAAAACAATGATGTACTTTTTATTTTGACATTAATGTTTTGTTTTATTTAACATTATTTGAAAATGCACTTTTAAAAAGTGTACTTAAGTGTGTTCAGAAACATAATTAAGAGTCTCTCTTTAAGTACACTTAAGTGACTTTTGATTTCACTAATCTATTATCTGCAAGCATAGTTATTTAAAAATACACTTATAAGATTTGAAATAAACTACAAGTACACATTCAATCCAAGGGTTTGCAACAGATTATCTACTTTTACAACAGCAGGAAAAAAAGTCTTTCCTCTCTGATTAATGGCTTAAAATCCCTGGAGTGCCTTTAAGGCATTTCAAATGCTTGTGTGCATAAACCACATCAGACTTCCAGAGCATTTCCAACTCTGCTTGTGTGATCTCAGAGTTTAGAAACTGTCAACATTGTTCTCAGGGCATGATTCTACACGCTGTACAGTCTGTGATTAGACGCTTCACCCCTGTTTGAGATGTTCTCTGAAGGTTTGCAGCAAGTTCAACATACAAGTGTTGAAGGGATCCTTCAAGGGTGGAGGTAAACACAAAATCGTAAGGAGGCTTGACTAGGAAAGGTTGCAGCAAAAATGCACTGAAGAGACTCTTGTTTTCTTTCTCTCATGTAGGTAAGAACCTGAATAATCACACCAGCATCAACCCAGAACAGCTGCTGGCTTCAGATGTGGAATATAAGATGCAAACATCTCTCAAACACGGTTTAACCAAAACCACAAGCTAGATTTATTGTAAATAATATATATATAATGTACTTTCATGGGAATATATTGGGGGAAATACTTATTCTGAGGCAGAAATTTAATTTTCTCACCAAAAAAATAAATAAATAATTCATAGCCATTAATGTGGAACACTTTTACACTTAGCATTATTTCATAATACTTTAATGTAAAAAAAAATTAATAACATAGTAATAACATACATTATGCTCATTAAGGTTCATACTCAATATTGTTTTCATAAACAGATAGAGATAAAAAATGTATACCTTTTCAAACAAGAAAGCCATTATTGACTACTCTCCTTCATATTTACTATATAGTTTAGCAAAAAAATGGGAGTAAAAAGAGTGACATTTAAAACCACAAAAGTCACATGTCATTACACACAACAATCCTACCAATCACAAGCAATCAGACTCAATTAAAGCCAGCTGATTGAAGCATGAGGATGTTATGAGAGCGTTTCACATACTGTAGGTCTGTTTAACTGGATATTATTGTAGTAACGTTGTTTGTTCATTAAGGTTATGTGCTGAAGAGATGGGGAGATACGTTTCAAGTTTAGCCAAGATTCACATCCTAATGTTTCGGTATAGATCTTGGGGTGATTAAGAGGCTCCAGTCAGGAAAGCCCAAGGCAGACCGGGTGGGTGGCCCTGGACCCCTCCACACTCGCTCTAAACTTCACTCTGCTTCCGTTCAAACATGTGGGGGCAGCTTTCCTGTCATCAAAACAAGCCAAGCAATGACAAAATGTGCCGCTCAGAATGTTTAATTAAACTGAAATGGCCATGGAAGTAACTACTGCAACTGCAACAACTTCTAAAAGTTATTAACCAATGTAATACAAAATTAAATAAAGGTTAAATTGCTTTACTTCCTCACCCCTGCAGCCTACATACAGTACAATATTTACTGACATCGCTTGAACTTTAAACTTTACTTGGAGTACTACTTAATATTAAGCCTAAACTGTGTTTTAATGTCACTATTGATGAGGATTGTTTGTATGCTATGGGTCTTTAAATGCAAGATATTTAAAGTGTAGCTGAAGTATACTTGCAATAGTTCTACTTCAGCACAATCAAATATACTTCAGTGTATCTATAGTTGAAGTGCGTTAAGTACAAGATTAGTTGTTCCAATTTAGCAGACTTTCAGTTTATTCAATTTTTTGAAATACAGGGTATGTGACTGTCCTTCTGACAAGGTGAGGCCATGCAAACAGTAATTTCCCTCCACTGCACAGCTCAAATTTCTGGGTCACACGGGAAAAAAAAGTGTGCGTCCCTCTCTGAAGAAGTGGCCTGTACAGCTGTGACTGACTGGAGACACCGGCTGGAGCCAGCAGAAAATCGGCTGCCTTTCCTCACAGCGCCGTGCACTGCTTCTCATCTCGCTAATGACAGGGTAATGAGCAGCCAACTATTTCCAAAGCAGAGATGAGCAGAGGGAAAGGGGAGGCTGGAGCGGCGTCTTTGCTCTCTAAACAGCTTTGGCCCCTATTTGGCAGCATACCAACCGTCTTCAGTGTTTGCAAGTGCTGAAGACTCCCAGATGAAAAAAAAAAGACGAGTATGGAGCATTGTTATTCTAAGCTTGAAGAAAGCTCAATAAAAATGCTGATTTCATTCATAAGGTGGACAGAGATTTATTTTGAATGCATGGATAAATGA
Organism: Carassius gibelio; assembly: GCF_023724105.1. Lineage (NCBI taxonomy): Eukaryota > Metazoa > Chordata > Actinopteri > Cypriniformes > Cyprinidae > Carassius > Carassius gibelio. The sequence goes on along the minus strand of NC_068402.1, from coordinate 35,702,217 downwards.
GTGACTATATTCTAAGAGTCATTTTTCTTACAATATGACCAACCGAGGATTCAGTCAAAATCATCTTTTGGCCTCATATGAAAAAAACAAATGGGTTTAGCAAAGGTAACGATTTTGAAGTTTAGAAATAGTTTCACAGATTTCATAAAGAGAGCATTAGTTGAGGTAGAAATTTCTAAACAATGTGTACATTTATTGGCATTGGTTTCATGAAGAACCTGTAACGTCCATGGAACTTTTCCAAAAGGTTCTTTTAAGAATCAGTCTTAAAATTCCAAAAAGGGGGTTTTGCAGCAATGCCATAGAATAGCTATCTTTGCTTCCCCAAAGAACCTTTCAGTGAACAGTTCTTCAAAGAACCATTTTTTCTTAGTGTGAAGACCATTTTAATAATCTGAAGAAACATATTCCGCTATAGAGAACATTTTTGAATTCAAAAGGTTCTATAGATTTTGGCTGTTCTTCATGGAACCATCAATGCCAATAAATGATTCTTTTAAGAACTGTTGACTAAAAAGGTTCTTTGTGGAACCCAAACGCCTCTATGACATCATGCCGAAACCTCACACATTTACTGGTCATCTTCAATCAGTTGATCTAAATGTTAACATTGCTAAACTTCTCTCTAGTATTTCACCCTTCATCTTTCATGACTGAAAACAACAGATCTAGAAAGTGGCACTGCTACACACTCACAAACAAACACACACACATACACAGAGCACACATACAGTTAATCAGACATGTTCTTACCTTAAATCACAGCACTTGTCACTCCACAACTGTTTGTTTCTTCTCTCTTTCACTCCACTGTTTTCCACAGCGACTGTCTAATTGACCAGCGTCCCGGTGGCAATCCACACCCCTCCGGAGTGAGATGGGAGAAGTGGAGGAGGCGGGTGTTGTGTGGAAACTCAGAGCAGGGAGGTGGGATTGTCCTGCTCCGGAGGCGTCTGGGGAGGAGGAGGAGGAGGAGGAGGAGAGAGCAAAAAATGCAGAGGCAATCAGAAAAGAGAGGCAAACACAAACAGACAGAGATCAAAGAAAAGACAGCTCCACACCATTAGATAATGACAGATTGAGATCTTCCATCAAAGGGGGTCTAGATGACGCCACTGAGAAGAAGAAAAAACACGTTTGTTCAAAGAGCTTTCAAATCATTTTCTTAAGTGTCTCAAGTGAATAGCTGGAAAATAATGTGGGCTAAACTTTTTTTTTTTTTTTCACAATAGCCCAAAGAAAAAATATATGTTAGGTATTGTAACGCCATTTTTCATGTGTTTCAAGTTTTTACTTTACACAAAAGTAGTATTTAAGGTTGTGCATTAAATAGTAAAATATATTTTCACGTTATCTAATATAACAAATTATATATGTAAATGATCTAGAAATAAATGAATGCATGCACTTGAAAAGAAAAACTTAATCACCTTTTAGCTTGCTGCTGTTTACTGCATAGTCCTATAATGTGATAAATGCACTTAAAAATACAAACTTACATGAACTCATAAAATATAACTTTAAAAAATTACTTTTTTACTTCAAAATACCAGTAAGAAAAACTATATTTTAGGTGTTGTGACACCATTTTTCAAGTGTCAAGTTTTTTTGTTTTTTGTTTTTTCCCAAACGTTACCTACCTACATGACAATATTTTACCTAAGAAAGGAAATGATGAATGTAGAATGAAACATTAAATGCAAACTATTTGTTTTCTGTATTACGGACCTTTTCGGTTTTTTTTTCAGTATATTCTTGTGTATATATATATAACATTTTCATATTTATGCAATGTGATAAACACATTTAAAAACACTAATTAATAATCAAAATGAAGTCATATAAATGCATTTATGTAATAACTAGAAATTATTTTATATATATATATATAAAATTTCAAGTGACAAGTTTATATTTGTTGCATATTTAAAGGTAGCTGAATGTTATTGACTCACATGGTTGTGCATTAAACACAAAATGCATCTGTCATCTAAAATACCTGTACATAAAAGAAAATGTTTAAATGACCAATGTACAGAGAAGTAAAAAAAAAATGAATTCTTCTTTTAAGCATCTTTTTAGCTTTTGCTGTTCACTGCAAAGTCTGCAGTGTGATAAATGCATGCAAAAATACGAATGCAAATGAATTATCGAACTTGAAACTATTAAAATGCACATATAAAAAGAAAGTGCATTTAAAAATAGTTTTATATTGTATTTTCTTGGTAATTTTGGATCCCACTGCATTTAGTTACTCATTAACACCAAGGTATAGCCATTTTAATTCTATGGCACATTGTCCAAATGACATTCTGTCACACAATAACCATCAGTGTCTTCTGCCCTGTAACCTTTGACCTTACAATCACTGTTAATCTGTAGTCTGAGATCCTTTACTAAACCATTCTCCCTCCTGTGCAAACAGAATAGCTCGCAGCAATTGCTGTAGCTCTCAATAGCATAATAGCTCTGAAGAAGAATTAAACCAAATAGCGATTATTTGTTTAACCCTTTTCACAGACTTCACATGCACAGTCCATTATCTACACTTTTCTTATCCGAGGCTTTTGAAATAGTTTCAAGTACAGTAAGAGAGCTTATATACTGATAAGAAGGAGGCAATCTGCTTTGTTTAAAACAACATCAATTACATTCAGATTAACAGTCTATGAGAAATATGGAAGTGAAGGGTCAGAATGGAATGTAAACATTTAAAAATAATTCTCAAGTTTTTAAAGTTTCCCAACATCATTAATCACTGGTTTTTGCCATAGTGAGAGTGCAAAGATGAGAACAAGTCAACAAACACTTTCCCTGCTCTTACCATGACCGCACAGTTTTGAACACAGAAGAACTAAACTAATCCCTGCTAAATCTCCTCTCATAAAACACATTCATTGAAGTTTGTGGGAAAAGTCAACCATTTCATGTGGCTAACTTCAGTAGCATGCAAGAAATGCAAGAATGTGCCGCATTCAAACAACAGCATGAGTGAAGACAGTCACTTTAGCGGTTCATCTTCGCTTCAGAACTTACTATTATTATGGAGCCTGAAAATGTCTAGATTTAAATAATAAATGAACTATTTAAGCATTAACATCTAACTAGTTAATGTTATTCTTTTTTATATATATTTAAATTATTTGATTAATTTGCATGTTTTTATCATTTAAACTGAAAGAATATATCATGTCAATGTGTGTGTGTGTGTGTGTGTGTGTGTGTGTGTGTGTGTGTGTGTGTGTGTGTGTGTGTGTGTGTGTGTGTGTGTGGCAAAACTTAAGTTTGATGAGTCCATTTGTGATTTCAAATTTTCCATCAATTAAATACAATAAACAATTTGTGGGATGTTCATCCATATAGTATACTTCTGAAAATATCATTCATGAAATTAAACAACAGTGACATCTATTGCTTAACTATGCACCCAAGAAAGTTGCAAGATTAATCTCAAAGTTATAACAAACAGCTTCGCTTGATACTTTGTTTGTGCCAAGAATGTGTGCATTTAATGAGAGCAGGCGAGAAGCACACTATATCCTCTTACACTGAGAAAGAGCTACAGGTTGAAAAGAGCCCTTGATTCAAGAGAAAGGTACTCAAGCCCCAAACCAAAACAAGCCTGTTCACTTTGCGCCAGGAAAACTGAGAGCACAATGCCTGTCAAATGGAGTGTGACATTCCAGGGTTTTCTGAGGGAGAGCGGTAATTGCTTTTTTCAGTGTTTGGCTGACGGTTGCATGGGCTGTGAATCCTGCCCACCCACTAATGAGTGAACGAGGTTCTGCTGTGCTCACTGCTTCCTGACCGAGCTGTGCTGGAGAACCAGGGCTCGGCTTTCTTCACCGAATCTGTCCGCTCTTTCATTTTTGCAGAATGAGGTTTTCAGCATCATTTTTATGCTTCCTGATTGGTCTTCTAGGACTAGGAGGGACTCGCGGTTTGCTGTTAGTGGAAGATCACGGGGAGGAACTGGAGGATAGAGACCTGAGCAAAGCTATTTTGGAGATGTTGCATATAAACAAACTGTCAGCACCTCAGCAGCAGGCGAAGCCACACCCCTACATGAAGCACGTTTACCAGTCACTGGACGCACAGGCGAGAGACCTGAGGGGTGCTGATGGGACTCTGGTGCAGAGCTTCCGGAGCATCGAAGGTAAAGACATGGGGTTCTCATTATTTTGAATAAACTAATTTAAATCTTAAAATAAAATAAAATAAATATTATTTTTCATTGCCAATCAATGTTTTTCTTCATTTGAGATTTACTTTTATGAATATGAATAATGTAGCTATACATTGGGGTCAATATTGTCAAATTTGTCAGTAATTTGATCAAAAAGTTTCTCTCAGTCTTTTTGTGTGTGTGTGTGTGTGTGTGTGTGTGTTTAAAGATTTTTTTATATATTTAGAATTTAGAAAGTTGTGTTTTAAAAATGTCTTACTATTTAATTTGTCCAGTGTTATTATAGTGTTATTGAGATACTATTATCATTTTTATTAATATATTTTTAGTATTTGTTTTTATATTTTCTACTTCTTTATATTTATATTTAATTTTAGCTTGTTTAAAAAAAAAAATTATTGTGTGCTTTTGTTGTTTTTTATTAACTTATTATTATTATTATTTAAAATATGTATTATTTATTATATAGACATAAATAAAAATAAAACAATAATATTTCCAGCATTCTATTTAATTATTTGGTTAATAATTTAATTACTACTGTACTTGTGTTATTTTTTATTATAACTTTTAATGTCTATTTAAATTTATTATATAGACAAAAAAAAATAATAAGAAGAAATGTATATAAAAGTGTGCATGCATTTGATTGAATTATTAATTTATTTTGCTTAAATGGATACTGCTGTGAAGTAAATGTTTTTTAAATCAATTAATTTTTTTAATTAATTATTTATATTATCTGGATTATATTTATTTGATGTATTGTGTATCCATGTTTAAATAAAAATCTCAGATTTTCAGTATATTCTTGTATATATATATATATATATATATATATATGCATGTGTGTTTATATTGTGTATATACACCGAAAAGAGTTTTAATATTACAATTCTCTGAATAGATGTTGATGCATAAAACATTTTGACAGCCTACAAAGTTAGATAAATGCAACCTATAAAATGTTTCTAAACTCTGCTTAACATTTTCAACTGAAAGACTCTTAAAAGATGTTCTTTCCTAAATAAGATTCTAAGTATGGCACGCCGGGTTGGATCTGGTTCAACACGTCCCAGCTGAGTCCCTTCATGAGGGTTGCAGAGCTGGTCCTGCTGAGGAAGACTCTTCATCACAAGCCTCTTAGTGTGACGGTCACAGTACACAGTCTTTCACCGGGACCGGAGAACCTGAGCATCAGCGGCCCTCTAGCAGAGCACATATTGAGTCTGGACCGACTGCCTCCATCAGGTTATGATGTCTTCGATGTGACAGCTGCAATAACCCAGCCACCGCACAACTCAGACATCCTGGGCTTCCAGCTGCGCTTTGGGGATGAGAGCGGCAGCTTGGTTCTCCATGAAGCCCTGACGCAGAGCCTCTACTGCTTGAACAGCAGCTCTCCCAGCCAGCCGCTCTTAGTGGTCTACAGGAGCACATCGATGGAGCACCAGCAGAGGGCATCAGAGCACAGACACAGACCCAGCTGTGAAGATGACAGACAGAGAATACAGCTGAGGCACGGGAGACATGTAGCTGCATGCAAACTGTACGTACATCATGTCAACCTTCATACCAGCAAGCTGAGTCAATGGATACTGCAGCCGTCCAGTTTCAACATAAGTATTTGTAGGTAAGACCAACAAATAATGTCTGTGTAAAATCTATCACAATGATGAGTCAGGGGTCTTAACAATATGTATAAGTTAAAACCTCTTAACTGTCTCCTGTCCCCTCAGAGAGATGCCTAGGTTTACATCACTATATTACAAATTCATGCTGTCAAATCGCATTATTCAATATACATATATGTGTATACTGTGCATATGTATATATAAATGCAAACACATGCATTTATAGTTAAGAAAAATAAATTGTTTATGTTTATATATATATATATATATATATATATATATATATATATATATATATATATATATATATATATATATATATATAAATGTGTGTGTATTTATATTGTGTATATACACCGAAAAGAGTTTTAATATTACAAAACACATGCATTTATAGTTAAGAAAAATAAATTGTTTATGTATTAAATATATTTATAAATGATATAAAATATAAGAATATGAATATTAGAATAATTTCAAAATATATACTGTATGCGTGTGTATATATATACACATTCAGTACAAATATATAATATAAACAATAGTGACAAAAATCACTATTACAAATAAATCTAATTGTGTCAAACTAAAAATCATTAAGGTCTGATCCTATCTGTGCACTGTAAAAAAGTTTTAGTTGATATTGCATTAAGTTAATATGTATTCAATTGCATCTTCATCATTACAAATGTGTAATTAGAAATATATTTAAATACATGACAACAAGTTTCAATGGAAATTACTTTAATGGCTGTATATATACCACTTTAATGGAAGTGATATATATTATTATTATTATTATTATTATTATTATTATTATTATTATAATTATTATTATTATTTACTTAATAGGCTACTTGTCAACACATTCACTACTTTAACCATATTTCAAAATACAACAGAAGTAGCCTAATAAATAGCTAAAGATTAGATTGTGCGATTAAATGTCTATGGCAGTGAACGAAAATCAGCGCTATCTTCATCAGCTTGATAAGAATTTAAAGCTTTGACGAGCTACTTTTTACAACAAGTAGCATTTTGGTCAAAAGCAACATATTTTAATGTGATAGTAGTTAGTCGGTGAGGGAATAGTTTAAACTCACCAAAATAATCCCGTGGGAAAGTCCGAATCTTTCTGGTGAATCACATGATTCTAAACGCTACTCACGTGTAGAATGGAAAGTCCGAATCTTTCCAGTGAGTCGATTCGTCACAAATAGGGCTTTTCCTGGTAAGTCTGATTCATTCTAATGAATCATGCTGTCGGTTCATCTAAAAATGATTCATCGAATCTAGAAGTCCCTTTAGACCTATTATTATGTGCTGTAATGTTGCCTTTGTTGTTTTTAATATAAAAGCAACAATAATTTTTTTTTATTTGACAATAGTTTCATTATTTAAGATCGCTTTTGGCCAACACTTTCAAAGTAGCTTCACTTCCTCAACACACGTCAATGGTTAACAGCCCTGATATTGCAAAAAATAAACAAACAAAAAAATTGCATTGTGTATTCATTGTATGTAATAGAAACAAAATAATTATGTCCTTCAATTTTTTGCCTTTTTAGAGGTATCTGTTTGAAAGAAATATCTGCGTCATCCATGATTGTTCAGAGACATCGAAAACACCATGGAGAAAATAATTTACAAAGGTGCATTAAGTCTTCTCTGCAGCTCTTTATAGCCTACTTATGAATGACAATTGTGAGTCTTAGTTTTGAATATGCAGTTGTGACAGATGTTGACCTTGGAACTGTTTTCATATATTTTCCAGATCAAACTGCACTCCACAAGGCCTGTCCTCTCTCATCGTGATGTACAGCAGCGACACAGCGGACATTATTATAAAAGAGCTGAAGGATATCAGAGCAGAGAGATGTGTGTGCCAGCCGACTGCTCGATGAAAAGGACTGCAAAAATCAAACAATCAAAAAGTTTGTGAAGGATTTGAGGAAATGACAGATGCAGGGAAATGTATGTGAACCCTGAGTTTCTGCATTGCTTAGAATATTATTGATCGCTGACAGTTTGCTCACGTTGAGCTCATAAAGACGATGAGTTTGTTTCTTCATCAGATTTGGAGAAATGTATCATTACATCACTCACTCGCCAAAGGTGAAAGGATGTGAATGGGTGCCGTCAGAATGAGAGTCCAAACAGCTAATGAAAACATCACAGTAATCCACACCACTTCAGTCCATTAATGCATTGTGAAGCACAAAGCTGTGTGTTTGTAATAAACAAATAAATCAAGACGTTTTCAATTTCAAAAGTCCTATATTCATAATATTGCTTTCTTCTGTGTAAATAGATTGTTGGATTTTGATGTGAGGACAACAGAGATTGACTTGTTATACTTTTGGATTATTGTGATGTTTTTATAAACTGTTAGGACTGACATTCTGATGGCACCCATTCACTGCAGAGGATCCACTGGTGAAGAAGTTATGCTAAATTTCTCCCATTCTGATGAGGCAAAATTAACTCTTTCTTTAAACAAATAGCATACAAACTATTCATAGCTTCCATTTTCATAATTTTATTTTTTATTTTAATGCTAAAAACATTTAGAATGCGACTGCAGCTGTCATGTGTAGTCAGGAGGTAAATGCACAACAATCAGAAAGTATTCTGCAACATTTCGTCACACAAAATGTTCAGTTCACCAATATTAAAACTGACGGGTTCACATTCTTTGTCCTGGTATTTATTTATTTTTTTGGACAACTACTTGGATAACCCAACTACTTAAAACACCCACCCTCAACCCATCTCTTTTAGAGAACTACAGGCCAGTTTCCCTTCTTCCTTTCAATGCAAAAACAATTGAACGAGCTGTGTTCAACCAAGTCTCTACATTTCTCACACAGAACAACCTCCTTGACAGCAACCAATCTGGCTTCAGAAGTGGACATTCAATTGAGACGGCCTTGCTCTCAGTTGTTGAAGCCCTAAGACTGGCAAGAGCAGAATCCAAATCTTCAGTATTTATCCTGCTTGATCTGTCCTCTGCTTTTGGCATGATTAACCAGATCCTCCTATCAACCCTACTGGCAAAGGGCATCTCAGGAACCGCACCTCAGTGGTTTGAGTATTACCTGACAGATAGGTCCTTTAAAGTATCTTGGAGAGGTGAGTCCAAGTCGCAACATTTAACTACTGGGGTGCCTCAGGGCTCAGTTCTTGGACCACTTCTCTTCTCTATCTACATGGCATTATTAGGTTCTGTCATTCAGAAACATGGCTTTTCATACCACTGCTATGCTTATGACACTCAACACTACCTCTCATTCCATCCTGATGATTAGATTAGATTAGATTAACCTTTATTGTCATTATGCAGAGTACAAGTACAGAGCTAATGAAATGTAGTTAGCATATAACCAGAGGTGCAAGAATATATTGTATTATATACATATAAGTGCAGAGTAAGTGGAGCTATGATTTACAGAATGTACAGAGGAGTTGCTATATGCAGTTTTGAGCAGAGTATATTCAGAATATAAATATAAATGCAATGTAGAGATTGTACAGAGCAATGTAGGATTATATATACATAATGAACAGCAGCAACATAAGAACAGTGGTAATAAATACAGTTGGATGAGTGTGCAAAAGTATTGTTAAATAGTGCATTTTATGCAAAATAACAGAGTGCAATGATATTTTTGAATATATTTGAAATAGTTTAATGTGCTTTGTACAGTAACTACTTTAGACAGTTTATAGTGTAAATAGATTGAACAATGTGCAGTCTGTGCAAAATATGAGTAGTGCAATACCTGTATGTAAAAGATTGTGACCAGTGCAGTTTAAGAGTGCAGGTGCAGGTCACACTAGACTTTGAACGTGCAAACATTTTTCGGTTGCCGCTGCGAATATGGGCGGGATTAGGATAAAGGCTTCTCCTCAGTTATGACTGATTAATATGGATTAATAAGTGTTTGTACTGTTTCTTTTGCGACAGTGTCGAAAGCGTCTTATTATATTGTACTCTCTGTCTCTCTCTATATATAAATATATACACACTAAGCAATAAAAAATTATAAAAGGTGTCCTCATTCAAATGTACCATCTGTTCCTGTTTCCACTGACACTGTGAACCAGCTTCTTTTTTATTATCTTTGAAATATGTATATAAAATAGGACGCTGCGCTACAACTAAAATTAGGGCTTCCTTTTCATTTTTGAATTTCTGTACAGAGAGGTCAAGCAGTGACCTCGCATGAGCTTGTGTTTCTGTTCTGACACATTCGCAAGCATATGAATCATAGAATGGAAGTCAACGAAAAGTGTAGAAGCACATTGGAGAGGAAAGTCACAAATGAATGTGGAACTGATACAAATGTCTCATTATTTGAGATGAAAAGAGCTTTAATGGGTGTTAAGAGTACTTCACCAGGAAAAGATGAGGTGTGTTACAAAATGATAGAGCAGATATCAGATGTGGCTAAGAGTGTTGTTTTAAAATTGTATAATAAGATATGGGAGCAAGGGAAATTGCCTAAAATGTGGAAACACTCTGCTGGTACCTATAGGTAAGCCCGGAGAGGATAAAACAGATGTTAAAAGTTATAGCACTTACATCCAACTTATGCAAAATTATGGAGAAAATTATTACTATAAGACTACGGTATTTAATTGAAAAAAGAGGAATGCCCTCCCCTCACCAAAGTGGATTTCGTAATGGGCACACCACAATGGACCCAGTTATATGTCTAGAAAATGAAATCAGGAAAGCTCAGGTTAGTAAAAAAGCTGTTTTGGTTATATTATTCGACATAGAAAACGCATATAACATGTTGTGGAAGGAGGGGCTTTTAATTAAGTTAAATGAGATGGGTATAGGTGGCAGGATGTTTAACTGAATTCAAGATTTTTTCAATACCAGAACAAATAGAGGTATAAGTACGGGTGGAATTTGGAAGTATATATCAAATAGAGAATGGTACTCCACAAAGAAACGCATATAGCCCAATGCTTTTTAATATAATGATTAATGACATTTTTAATGGAATAGATCAGAGGATGGGTAGAGCATAATATGCTGATGATGGGGCATTATGGGTGAGAGGAAGGAATATTGAAAACTTGACAGTTAAAATGCAATCAGCAATTGTTAAGGTTGAAAAGTGGTCATATGAGTGGGGCTTTCATCTATCTATTGAAAAGACACAATTTATATGTTTTTCCAAAAAAAAAAACCAAACCCTAATATAGATCTTAAACTGTATGGGCAACATCTAAACCAAGTTGAAAATATAAGATATCTGGGGGTATGGTTTGACATTAAACTAAATTTTAAAACGCACATTCAGAAAATGATAAATAAGTGCAAAAAAGGTATAAATATTCTGAAGTGTTTAGCAGGGTTTAGATGGGGAGCATCCGGTATGTCCCTGAAAAGGATTTATACTGCACTGATTCATTCTGTTTTTGATTATGGAAGCATAGTTTATAGTTCAACAACTAGAACCTTAATGCAAGAACTAGATAGAATACAGGCCAAGGCACTTCGAATATGCTGTGGTGCATTTAGGACAACACCTATTCCATCATTACAAATAGAAATGCCTTTAGACCTACAGGGCGATTAAAACTATCCATGTCTAACTGGACAAATCTGCTATGTCATGAAGAAACACACCCCACAAAGCAGGTGTTATTAGAATGCTGGGAGTATGGGCACCCATTATGCAGTTTTGGGTGGCATGGGAAATTGACAGCATTTCATGTTGCAAAACTGTCAGCATACCAACAATCCCACCATGGATGTTTTGTTATCCCAGGGTAGATTTGGAAGCTAAGAACATAATAAAATCAGGGATATATCAAAATGTTCAGCAATATATTGACAAATTATGAGGACACGGTTCAGATTTTCACAGATGCATCAAAAGATCAGACTGGGAAAACAGGGGTTGCAGTCCACATTTTAAAGTATAATGTTAATATAAAAAAAGGACAACAGACCATCTGGCCATTTTTACAGCAGAATGGTAGCAATGATTCTGGCTTAACAATGGGTTGAAGAAGTAAAACCCAATAAGGTGATCATCTGTTCAGACTCAATGTCCTCACTAGCATGCATTCAGAGTGGATAGTCTACATGTAGACAGGATCTACTAGATGAAATTCATCAAATCATTTTTAAAATAAACCAACAGAGCATAAGGGTAGGATTTATATGGGTTCCTGCACACTGGGGAGTGGAGGGGAACGAGAGGGCAGACATGCTGAAGAAGGAAGCGGTTACATCAGAACTGGTTGAACTGGATATCAAATTAAACAGGTCAGGAATTAAAAGTATTATTAAGTACAAAATTAACTGAATGTGGCAGGAGAGCTAGGATAAGGAGGGAAAAGGCAGACAGTTGTATAACATACACAAAGAGGATACAGCTAGTAAAATCAAGGGATTGGAAAGGCAGGAGGAAACATGGTTTACCAGACTGAGGACGGGACATACAAGTTTAAATAGTCGATTACATATAATAGGGAAACATCAGACTGGAGTATGTACAAACTGTGGAGCAATAGAAAATGTAAAACACATACTTCTAGATTGTACACAATATACCAGAGAAAGGGAAAATATGAAGACAGCGGTAAATAAAGACTTAACAATGGAAAATGTATTGAGTACAACCAACACACAGTCCACAATTAGGGCAGTTATAACATTTATTAACGAAACCTAACTAGCAAGTAGACATCAGTTTTGTTTTTATTTTTTAATTATTATTATTATTTTCTCAGCCCAGTAGATCGTGGTAATGCACAATGATTGCAAACTACCAATAAAATTTACCGAAGAAGAAGAAGAACGAACGAAAAGTGCAGTGTGCCCGCCCTTAGACTGATTGGTGGTGTGGAGTTCAGAAGTGTCACAGATGGCGGCGCGAGCACATCGCGAAGCTCAGCGTCTTACCAGATTTCGGAAAATAGTGTTAATTTACCTGGTTATTTCCTTCGCGTTTGCTCGATTCAGTTATGCGAAGTACATCTATAGTATACAGTCACTTTTGGACATCAACAAACGGTGTTCCAACATAGTTTTAGATCATCCTTTCGACTTCAGCGAACTCCCGCCGGAGCTACTGAGATCACCGCTGACAATCGGATCACTCGCACCGACCGGAAGTGCTCGGCGTCGGCGTCGAGATCGTAAACAAAGACGGGGAAAGCGTGGAGGGCTGCGTGTTAAGCTAAAGCTAAACCCACATCGACCAGCTCTGCCCAGCATCTTCCTTGTCAATGTACGGTCTCTGATGAACAAGATGGACGAACTAAAGATCCTGAACCTCACACAGAAATGGCTCAATGACTGTAATGTAATGTTCTTCACTGAAACATGGCTCTGCAGCGATGTCCCAAACAGCGTGGTGCATATGGATGGACGCTCTTTCTTCCGGGCTGACACAGTAGCAACAACCTCTGGTAAAAACAAGGATGGTGGAGTATGTATTTCTGTAAACAAATCATGGTGCACAGACTCTGTCGTTGTTGATACCCACTCCTCTGCTGATCTGGAGTTCCTGATTATCAAGTGCACGCCATTCTATCTACCACCTGAGTTTACTTGCATCGTTGCTGCTGCAGTTTATGTACCTCCGGACGCTAATGTTAATGTGGCTATGAAAGAACTATGTGCTGCTGTTAGCAAATTACAAACCTTGCACCCAGATGGAGCCTTTATTGTTGCTGGGGAGTTTAATCACTGCACTTTAAGATCTGTACTCCCTAAATTTCATCAAAATGTCTCCTGCACTACAATGGGACATAAAACATTGGACCATGTTTATACCAATGTGACTGATGCCTACAAAGTCACACCCCTCCCCCAACTGGGTCAGTCTGACCACTTCTCTTTGTTACTGCTCCCCTGCTCCTATGATGTGACGGTAGCTACTCACATCTCAGCTTGACTAACAGACATTTCTTGCTGGATGAAAGACTATCACCTTCAACTCAACTTTGCCAAGACCGAACTGCTTGTGGTTCCAGCAAACTAGAGATGTTCCGATACCCTTTTTCTCTTCCCGATACCGATTCCGATACCTGGGCTCAGGGTATCGGCCGATACCGAGTACTGATCCGATACCTGGGTGTATATCTGTATATACAGCTGTATATACTACTAGCCCTGTGTAAATTGCTAGAATTTTTTTATGGTGTGCTTCAGACAGATCCCTCAATAAAACATGAACAAATACATGGTGAACTACTGTATTTATTACAGTATTTTTATTATCTAACATGAATTTGACAGTATTATTTATTTTCTTATGCAAAAAAGAACTTCAAATGCAGCCAAAAATCTAACACCGCAAACTAAAAAAGGTATTTAAGTTTTACAATATAACTGTATAAAAAAACTGCAACAAAAAAGATCTATTAATCAGATAATCTCTTTACAACAAAACAAGTAAAAAACAAGCAACCATCTAGGCATAATTATTATTATTATAGAGACGTATTATTATTACTGTAGGCTACAACAGTAGCTTTATATATTGTCAATTTACTCATGTAAACCAAACATTTATTTTAATGGGCTGCCATGAAGATCTTTGAGTGTCTGTGTTTATGATATGACAGTATTCTCAAATGAAACGGTAAATTCTCATGAAGTGACGGTTTATGCGTTCGTGTCCTCATGACACACAGCAGAGACTACAAAACAGCGAGCTCTCGCGCATCTGTGCCAGTCACCCACAGAGATGTAGATTTTGCGGGAGTAATATTTAAATAGTATTTTGCAGTTTAATATTCACAGACACTAGTATATATTCGGCTACTGTCTGGAGCCCTGCGCTTTGACTTACACGGAAGCGACTGAACGCAGCTGCCGGTACTGAATATACTCGAGAGTCTGTAACTACCGGTACTACAGAGACATACTGCTAACCACTGATCTATAATATAGTAGCGGCTTCACTGTGTTTTGGCAGTTTAGAATGTGATGAGTGATCCAGTCATATATAGATAAGGGCTGCTAACGCGTTTTCATTTCTTCTTCGCTGCTCTAAACAGGGGTTGCTTGTGGCAACACAGCACAACTTCCTGTGTTTTCAATGCATTTTGAGCAGCGAAGAAGAACCGTGCAGCGGTTAGGCAAAGCTTGCGGTCATAACTAGGTCTTTTTTAAGAAAATGGTATCGGATCGGTATATGGGTTCATGTACTCGCCGATGCCGATGCCAGAATTTGTTGTGGTATCGGAGATATTTCCGATACTAGTATCGGAATCGGAACAACTCTACAGCAAACCCATCGTTTCATCACAATTTCACCATAAGTTATGCACATCAACAACTCCTCCTTCAAAAACAGCCAGAAGCCTTGGAGTTATGATTGATGATCAGCTGACTTTCTCAGACCACATTTCTAAAACTGTCCAGTCCTGCAGATTTGCTTTATTCAACATCAAGAAGATCAGGCCCTTTCTTCCGGAACATGCTGCACAACTCAGCAACAAAAGAATGGACGGCACACCTCTGTTTATCAATTTGCACTGGCTACCAATAGCTACTCGCATACAATTCAAGGCTTTAATGTTTGCCTACAAAACTACCACTGGCTCTGCACCCATTTACCTAAATGCATTACTTCAGACTTGTGTGCCCTCTAGAAGCTTGCATTCTGCTAGTGAACATCAACTTCAGTCTTTTCTGGGGCAATAGACAACAGTTTAAACTGGATTGCTTCCACCCAAACAAACTTGGTGCTACAGTACTTAAGGACCATATCTACTTTTCCCTCCGTCATCCCTCAGCAGAGTGTGTCAATCCATTCAGCACACAAACACCGGGTCCGAGTCACACTGGGCCACAAGGACACTGATAACACCACGCAGCCAAAACAAGCACTGCTCAGGGACACCATCCCTGCAGAGCTCTGTCCTCTGTATCAAAACAGCTCCAAGGACGACTTTCTGGAAAATAGCAATTGAAGACAGGACAACATATCACAGCCACAGGAAACACCAGAGACACAGCCCCGCTCACCTCTCTCCAGCATCTCCACTTCTGTGCTTCTCACAGAAAATGGAAGAATTGGTGTATGCTGGAACTAAACTCTCTCTCTGCAAGCCTGCAGATATCAACAAAAAAACGGCGGGCCCTTCAGCCACCAAAGCCTGTGGGCCCTGCTCCTGTGAGAGCTCTCCGACCGCTGCCACAACGCCAGGGCCCAAACCCTAAATCTGCTGAAGGTGAACCAAAAACAACTGATAGCAGCTCTCAGTGATATGTGTCGGGTCCCCGCTATAATAGTAGCAACATTCACAAATGTTTACAGAACAAGGGGGAACCCAGTGTGCCTGCAGCTTTCTCCATTTAGTTTTATCACGTGATGGAAATTTTAAGGCCTTCTCAAGCCGAAGGGCAAACTCATCTAATCTGCGGCCTATTATGCATCAAACTAATATTGATGTAAAGACACAAAGATTCAAAAATTGAATTAAATCTAGACTCAAAACTCATCTGTTTAGCTGTGCATTTATTGAATGAGCACTGTGAGATGTCCGAACTGATTGCACTGTATTTTACGTATTCACTGTATTTTATGTAAAATCATTTTCTATTTCTAACGGTTTTAAATAAATTTTAAATAAATCATTTTCAAAGTTTTAAAATTTCTATTTTTGTTTTTGTTCTTCATGATTATTATACTTTATTTTATGTAAAGCACTTTGAATTACCATTTTGTACGAAATGTGCTATATAAATAAACTTGCCTTGCCTTGGTTGATTGTGCCATCCCAAAGAAGCACAAAGTCACTTTTTTTATGAACTTTTAAATGAAATGTTCCCTCCTGGTGGAATGAACTCCCCAACTCAATCCGAGCAGCTTAGTCCTTAGACATCTTCAAGAATCGGCTTCAAACCCATCTCTTCCATCTTTATTTGACCCTCTAACTTTAACACTCACTATTCTAATTCTATTCTTTAAAAAATCTAACTACCTTTCTAATCTTTTTGTATTCTATTTTCTTTTCATTTATTATAACATTTTATTAAAAAAGAACTGTAACACTAGCTTGCTCTATTCTTGTTATATTCTATCTGTTTTCTTTTTATGTATTATATAATTTAACAGCCCATGCTACATGTACTGTGTTAACCTAACTGAGACTTTTTATAGCACTTTTACATCATTGCTTTTGTTGTTTTTGATTGCTTCCATTAAGCGTCTGCTAAATTACTTCATAAATAAATACTTGGGGAGACCACTGTATATGTACTTTTGGCCACAGGATGTCGTACTAGAGCGAGCAAATGTTACTATCAGTGTTCATGCAACAACAATGTTCACCCATGCTGAAGAATTTCACAATATCTCTGTGACGGAGTACTGACAAGAAATAAAAAGTGTATGTATGGATGTGACATATAAGGAATATGTGACCTGAATTTTGAGTTTGAGACCATGGTGCTCATTTTACCATTTGGACAAAACATTAAGGGAAGTTTCCAATAGTTGTTTGAAACACCTGATGATGCCTTGAGGATATGAAACCAAAATAATCTGTTCTGGAATTTCCTTTCACATTTATTCTGTCAGCAATTGCAGTGATTCGTGATTTAGATACAATGTTTAAGTTTAATTGATATAATTAACAATGTATGTAAAGTGTGTGTAGAAAGCCCAGTTTTCTATATTCTAATCTATAGGATTGTTGTTGTTATATAGTCTTGCATATTAGGCTATATAATTCAATATGATTTATGTTTACAATAATATGAAAACATAAGCATTTGAGACCCTGGACCACAAAACCAGCCATAAGGGTCATTTTTTGCAGAGTAAATTATATTTTCATTGCTTTGTGGTTTCTTAGGATAGGACAATATTTGGCTGAAATACAACTTTTTGAAGAAAAAATTAATAATAATATTGAAAAATTTTTGTTTTGAACTTTACTTAAAATCATAATGATTTTTGGCATAAAAGAAAAAATCAATAATTTTGACCCATACAATATATTATTGGCTCTTGCTACAAATATATCCGTGCTACTTATGACTGCTTTTGTGCTCCAGGGTCACATTTTTGGTTATGAAATAGTAAAATATTAGAATGCAGCTTACAAAAAGCGATCGTTGGTAGCATTCACTTTGTTACAGAATAAACTGTGCATCAATAACAGCCCTAAAATTGCTGCACGTGCCCGCAGTTGAATGAAAACTACTTAAGCGCGTGCTCGTGAGGGGGAGGCGTGTGCTAGTGGGGGAGGGCTGAGGCGAGGCAGCTGATTGGTTACTAGCGCTGTCAATCAAACGCAGCCATGTCAAGTGAAAAAAAGAGCGAGGTGAACTAATTGCGGAGAAGAAGGAGCTGTTATTTTGAGACGCACTGTGTTGAAGTCCGCGGATTTATTTATAAATGACGGTTAGCTTTGTAGCGAATGTAGGCGCTGTTGAAGCTGCTCAGTATTATGTTTCTTTTAAGCAGATAATAACATTACTGGGACAGTTTGGCATCGTTGTCCTAAGAAAGGAGTAATAAACTGAACCTGCTTCGCGTTGTTTTATGTGACCCAGTAACGTTAGTTTGTTCTGGAGGAAACGAGCCAAATGATGTCAGGAAAGCATTACAAGGGACAAGAAGTCAGCTGCTGCATCAAATATTTCATATTTGGATTTAACATAATATTTTGGGTAAGAGCTTGTGTTTGTAGCACCGTAGCTTTGCTTTGTTTGTAACGCATCAGTATTTCTTTCTGTCAGTGCATGTGAATGTGAGTGTGATATATGGCTATTTCTCTCAGCCAGTTCACTTCCTTTGTTCCGTTAGTTTGAAACGCGAGAAGCCGGTATATACTGTATAGGACAGGCATAATTTGTCGATTAAATCGAGACCTATCGATTATTCTACGTTGAGCGTGGAGCAGACACCTGCGATCCTCCATTTGTGTTAATAGAAACTAATTTCATTGAGATCTTCTAACCGTTCATCTCAAATCTTCATGACAGCAGCAGAGTCAAGTGCGTGCTATAGATAATCGGCTTTCTCTCTGTGAAGCAATGCATCGACCTCACTGTACACGAACACATGCATGATGCATCCTCTGTGTCCTGGACTGAATGCAAGAACTGGAGTAGCTAATAGAGATTGCATCGTGACTGTGAAAATGCAGTCATTTCTACTGAAAGAACTGTATTGGTGTCTAAAACGTTGATTTAATATTCCTTTAAACATGCTTCAAAAATATAGTTTTGAAATAAACCATTTATCCAAAAATTTTCCATTTTGAAAATGATGTCAAGTACAAAGAGTTATGTTGTTTTTGTTACAGTAGGGTCTAACATTAATAAGATTAGCACTTCTCAGTTTTAATGTTGTGCATTAATATAGCTAAAATCAGTTTCAGTTCATTTCTTTCTAAAATCAGATACAAAATGTTTTATTATGCTACCTCCCACTTACCATATTTATCCTAATTTTAAACAGTTGAAATAGTACACCTATTAAACTAATTTTAAATGTAATTTTACATTTTAAACACGTTTGCATGTCCATATGAATTTTAGGTTGCAGTCTTTTGAGGTTCCTCTCAAGCCTCCAGAATTCACATTTGGCTTTTTTGACAAAATACATGCATTTGGCATACCTGTAATATATATAATGAAGTAGTTAATAATGCCAGTCCAATAATTAAGCGTCATCACTGTGGTTAATTCTTGATTTGTTGAGTTCACATTTATAGCCAAGTAGAAGCAATATAATTTCAGTAATCTATCTTTTGTGACCAATAAAATGCCACATTGGAAGCCAGTTGTGGCAAATATTACGAAATCTTTATGGATCCCTTACAAATTGTGAGCCAAATATGAAAGTATATGCTTTATCAGAAAAATCTGTTCTATAAAGAATCACACACACCTTCTGTTACCTCAAGAGGCTGGTTGTCTTGTACAATAGTGATTTCAATCCTGTATCTCATTTATAATTGCATGAATTGATGATGTTACAATTCGTGTTGCAAAATACTCTTAAAAATATATATATTTTTATTGGCATCTATAGTTCCATGAAGAACTTTTAACATCCACGGAATCCTTTCATTCCACAAAAGGTTCTTTCTAGTGAAAAAAAATAATTTAATTTTTTAGATTATTAAAACGTTTTTCATGTTTTTTTGTTTTTTTTTTAAGAACTGTTCTCTGAAACCTTCTTTAGGGAACCAAAAATTATTCAACAAAACCCCATAAGAATAAGAGTATGAAAGCATATTTCCGCCACTGAATAAAATCTAAAACAGGGTAATTGCTAATTTTTATCTCACAAAATGACTTTTTTTTCCCTCAGAATTGTGAGTTTATATCTTCAGTTCTGACTTTATAACACACAACTGCGAGTTATAAAATATTCATAACTCACAATTATGACTTTCTTTTTTTCCTCACAATTGCGTGTTTATATAATCTAATTCTGAGTTTATAACTCTCAATTACGAGTTTATATCACGTAATTCTGACTTTATTACTCGCATGCAATTTTTAATTTATTACTTACAATTGTGAGTTTATATCACGCAATTCTGACTTTATAACCCACAACTGTGAGTTTATATCACGCAATTCTGACTTTATAACCCGCAACTGTGAGTTTATATCACGCAATTCTGACTTTATAACCCGCAACTGTGAGTTTATATCACGCAATTCTGACTTTATAACCCACAACTGTGAGTTTATATCACCCAATTCTGACTTTATAACCCGCAACTGTTAGTTTATATCACCCAATTCTGACTTTATAACCCGCAACTGTGAGTTTATATCACGCAATTCTGACTTTATAACTCGCAACTGTGAGTTTATATCACGCAATTCTAACTTTATAACTCGCAACTGTGAGTTTATATCACGCAATTCTGACTTTATAACTCGCAACTGTGAGTTTATATCACGCAATTCTGACTTTATAACTCGCAACTGCGAGTTTATATGACCCAATTCTGACTTTATAACCCGCAACTGTGAGTTTATATCACGCAATTCTGACTTTATAACTCGCAACTGTGAGTTTATATCACCCAATTCTGACTTTATAACCCGCAACTGTGAGTTTATATCACGCAATTCTGACTTTATAACCCGCAACTGTGAGTTTATATCACGCAATTCTGACTTTATAACCCGCAACTGTGAGTTTATATCACGCAATTCTGACTTTATAACTCGCAACTGCGAGTTTATATCACCCAATTCTGACTTTATAACCCGCAACTGTGAGTTTATATCACCCAATTCTGACTTTATAACCCGCAACTGTGAGTTTATATCACGCAATTCTGACTTTATAACTCGCAACTTTGAGTTTATATCACGCAATTCTGACTTTATAACCCGCAACTGTGAATTTATATCACGCAATTCTGACTTTATAACTCGCAACTGCGAGTTTATATCATGCAATTCTGACTTTATAACTCGCAACTGCGAGTTTATATCACCCAATTCTGACTTTATAACCCGCAACTGTGAGTTTATATCACCCAATTCTGACTTTATATCACGCAATTCTGACTTTATAACTCGCAACTGCGAGTTTATATCACCCAAATCTGACTTTATAACTCGCAACTGCAAGTTTATATCACCCAATTCTGACTTTATAACCCGCAACTGTGAGTTTATATCACGCAATTCTGACTTTATAACTCGCAACTGCAAGTTTATATCACGCAATTCTGACTTTATAACCCGCAACTGTGAGTTTATATCACGCAATTCTGACTTTATAACTCGCAACTGCGAGTTTATATCACCCAATTCTGACTTTACATCACCCAATTCTGACTTTATAACTCGCAACTGCGAGTTTATATCACCCAATTCTGACTTTATAACTCGCAACTGCGAGTTTATATCACCCAATTCTGACTTTATAACCCGCAACTGTGAGTTTATATCACGCAATTCTGACTTTATAACTCGCAACTGCGAGTTTATATCACCCAATTCTGACTTTATAACCCGTAACTGTGAGTTTATATCACCCAATTCTGACTTTATAACCCGCAACTGCGAGTATATATCAAGCTATTCTGACTTTATAACCCGCAACTGCGAGTTTATATCACCCAATTCTGACTTTATAACCCACAACTTTGAGTTTATATCACGCAATTCTGACTTTATAACCCACAACTTTGAGTTTATATCACCCAATTCTGACTTTAGAACCCACAACTTTGAGTTTATATCACGCAATTCTGACTTTATAACCCACAACTTTGAGTTTATATCACCCAATTCTGACTTCATAACCCACAACTGTGAGTTTATATCACCCAATTCTGACTTTATAACCCATAACTGTGAGTTTATATCACCCAATTCTGACTTTATAACCCGCAACTTTGAGTTTATATCACCCAATTCTGACTTTATAACCCACAACTTTGAGTTTATATCACGCAATTCTGACTTTATAACCCACAACTTTTGAGTTTATATCACCCAATTCTGACTTTATAACCCACAACTTTGAGTTTATATCACCCAATTCTGACTTTATAACCCACAACTTTGAGTTTATATCACGCAATTCTGACTTCATAACCCGCAACTTGTGAGTTTATATCATGCAATTTTGACTTCATAACCCACAACTGTGAGTTTATATCACCCAGTTCTGACTTCATAACCCCTGACTTCATAACCCACAACTGTGAGTTTATATCACCCAATTCTGACTTTATAACCCACAACTGTGAGTTTATATCACGCAATTCTGACTTTATAACCCACAACTGTGAGTTTATATCACCCAATTCTGACTTCATAACCCGCAACTGTGAGTTTATATCACCCAATTCTGACTTCATAACCCGCAACTGTGAGTTTATATCACCCAATTCTGACTTCATAACCCGCAACTGTGAGTTTATATCACCCAATTCTGACTTCATAACCCGCAACTGTGAGTTTATATCACCCAATTCTGACTTCATAACCCACAACTGTGAGTTTATATCATGCTATTCTGACTTTATAACCCACAACTGTGAGTTTATATCACCCAATTCTGACTTTATAACCCACAACTTTGAGTTTATATCACCCAATTCTGACTTTATAACCCACAACTGTGAGTTTATATCACCCAATTCTGACTTTATAACCCACAACTTTGAGTTTATATCACGCAATTCTGACTTTATAACCCACAACTGTGAGTTTATATCACCCAATTCTGACTTCATAACCCGCAACTGTGAGTTTATATCACCCAATTCTGACTTCATAACCCGCAACTGTGAGTTTATATCACCCAATTCTGACTTTATAACCCACAACTGCGAGTATATATCAACCAATTCTGACTTCATAACCCACAACTGTGAGTTTATATCATGCTATTCTGACTTTATAACCCGCAACTGCGAGTATATATCATGCTATTCTGACTTTATAACCCGCAACTGTGAGTTTATATCATGCTATTCTGACTTTATAACCCACAACTGTGAGTCTATATCAACCAATTCTGACTTTATAACCCACAACTGCGAGTATATATCATGCTATTCTGACTTTATAACCCACAACTGTGAGTCTATATCACCCAATTCTGACTTCATAACCCACAACTGTGAGTTTATATCATGCTATTCTGACTTTATAACCCACAACTTTGAGTTTATATCACGCAATTCTGACTTTATAACCCACAACTGTGAGTTTATATCACCCAATTCTGACTTCATAACCCACAACTGTGAGTCTATATCACCCAATTCTGACTTTATAACCCACAACTGCGAGTATATATCATGCTATTCTGACTTTATAACCCACAACTGTGAGTCTATATCAACCAATTCTGACTTCATAACCCACAACTGTGAGTTTATATCATGCTATTCTGACTTTATAACCCGCAACTGCGAATTTATATCACGTAATTCTGACTTTATAACTCAGACGCAATTGTAACTTAACCCGCAATAACAAGTTTATATCATGAAATTCTGAGGGGAAAAAAAGTATGAATTATTAAATGAAAAAGTCACAATTACCCTTTTTTATTCTTGAATAAGTGGTGGAAATGGGCTTCCATATAATAGTGTAAAGCCTGATGGAGTAAGATTAATTTTTACAAGTTAGACCAGTACCCCTTTTCCCCATTACCTAGTTTGGGTGTTCACGGATTATCTGGGACACTCATCCATTCGCATTAGCCCTGTGAGGTTTAATAATGAGGGCGCTATTATTGAGCGTTCACTGTGCTACTGTACAGAACTCAATGAACTTCATACACTTAGTAACTGTACACGTTCACCGCTGTCTCATAATGCCTCATACATGTGGTGATAACTTCAGTGCACATTTTCATTCACTTTAAATTGTTAAACCGATTTTTAATAGATAGGAATGTGTCACCAACTGCCATATAGGCTAATATGTCCCATAATACAGTATTCATTGTTACTGGTTTGGTTGGATTCCTTTAGTTGTCACTTAATTGGACAAGACTAGATGATAACAAAAGTTAGTATGTATTTGTATGTTTTACTTCATATTTTGAGGAAGTCTTGCCATGACGTTACACTATAACTGGACATTGAGGTCATTTCTTGATATGATCTCACCCGAGTAATGCTTTTTGTCTTTTTCACATTCTTTATTTGGGTTAACATTGGGGGGTTTTGTGACACAGCTCACATACAATGTATTTTACTGAAAGATGATTCATAATGAAAAGTGACATTTCTCTTACTGTACATATCAGAAATCAGCTGCACTAATTATAGTCAGAGTGCAATGCACAATAGTCTTGTATAAATGACATTAAAGACAACCTTTTAAGGCGCTCAGATAAAGCAGTAGACAAACCTCCCAAACAGATGTATTCATAGATCTGTAAATCAGAATGTGTCTTTTAATTGTATGGTGAGAGCAGGTGTACGAGAAGTGTTTTGGATCTTGTATAAACATGTTTGTAAATTACATAAGAATAACAATGTTTTGCACGAAAAAAAATCAACTAAAGCAATAGATTTATTTTGGCAGGGTGGTAAATAACTGTCTGAATGCATTTCCAAATTGAAAGTGAGTCAGGCTCCACCAGCTTGTTCCTTAAGTCAAAGCACTCCTTTGTTTCTGTGACATTTTTCTGGCTTGCCAACAGAATGTTTTCACTGAGGTTTATGTCATTTCCTTTAAGAGTATGCTGGTCAAGATGCCAGATGGTGAACAGAAATATAATATATCTAACTAAAAGGGTCGTGTATTTATATTATGGACCAAATGTGTGTGTATTACTTTTTAGACTTTTAAAAATGTTTTTAGAGAAGCCTCACTCACATATTCCCCAAGGCTGCATTTATTTGATAAAAAAATACTGTTATACTGTGAAATATTATTATAATTGAAAGTAACTGTTCTTTATTTTAATATATTTTAAACTGTAATTTATTCCTGTGATGCAAAGCTGAATTTTCAGCATCATTACTTCAGTCTTCAGTGTCTCATGATCTTCAGAAATGATTCTAATATGCTGATTTCTTAGCTGTATTATCAATTATTATTGGAGCTCGAATATTAATAATGTACTTATAATGTCAGTGTTGAAAACATTTTTTTCAGGAATCATTGATGAAAAGGATCCTTGATGATTCTCTTAATTCTCATTATATCTCACTTGTCCCAAACTTTTGAATGATAGTACAATTATAATAATAATACAAATACAAATACAATTATAATAATAAGAAGAAATGCATTTTGAGCAGCAAATCATCATATTAGAATGATTTCTGAAGAATCATGTGACAATAAAGACTGGATTACTGAAACTCAGCTTCAATTCTGCAATGCATTCCATTAAAATAATTTTATAAAAAATAAATGGAAGTATTAAAATGCATGCATACTTTATGGTCCACATGTGGCCATTCATTGCATGTGGTAATATTGCTGTATGTAATCCTGTCTACTGTAGTATGGAGTGCAGGGTAGCCGTAATGCTTAAGCTTTATTGGAGCAGCTGGTTGTTATGAAAACGATCATAATAATGCATGTTTGCTCTGGGAATATTTGCGAATCATTTAATTCTCTTTAGTGTCTTTCCACGTCCTGACTCAATCTGATGCTGATGTCATACATTTCCTTTCAGACTACTACGCATGCAAACAGTCAAGAAGGAATATGCATTTCACCGTGTTTTAGACATGTGAACTGGGTGTGTGTGCAGCTTTAATATCACAAACAACACCCTCTGATGCTGATAAAAGCTGCATGTTTTCTGGTTCGCTCCATTGTGTGCAATGTTGGATGGGAATGAATGGAGCCTTTGTGCTCCACAAAACTTCGGTCTGTTTTTGAAATCAAGTCCAAGAAACAAAATTGTCCTTCATTCCTCACTCTTCAGGTCTCCCTCTATAAGCAACCACTTTACAAATTAATAATAATAATAATGATAAAATAAAAAGCTTTAAAAATATATATATATTCTTCAAAATCTTTCTTTCGTATTATGATATGCATATCCAAGTGGATTTGAATAAGAAGTAGTGTGGGAACTTGGTTTTGTGCATAGCTTAATTTGGAGATGTCTGTGTTTAAACATATGCAATAAGATCTATAACATTCATTTATAAAATAGATAGGGTGACTTTTCATTTCATGCCACCTTTAAAGGGTTAGTTCACCTAAAAATGAAAATTGTCATTAATGACTCACCCACATGTCGTTCCAAACCCGTGAGACCTCAGTTCATCTTCTGAACACAGTTTAAGATATTTTAGATTTAGTCCGAGAGCTCTCAGTCCCTCCATTTGAAGCTGTGTGTACGGTCTACTGTCCATGTCCAGAAAGGTAAGAAAAACATCATCAAAGTAGTCCATGTGACATCAGAGGGTCAGTTAGAATATTTTGAAGCATCAAAAATACATTTTGGTCCAAAAATAGCACAAACTACGACTTTATTCAGCATTGTCTTCTCTCCCTTGTCTGTTGAGAGAAAGAGTTCAAAACACAGCAGTTTGTGATATCGGGTTCGCGAACGAATCATTCGATGTAACCGGATCTTCTTGAACCAATTCACCAAATCGAACTGAATCGTTTTAAACTGTTCGCGTCTCCAATAAGCATTAATCCACAAATGACTTAAGCTGTTAACTTTTTTAATGTGGCTGACACTCCCTCTGAGTTCAAACAAACCAATATCCTGGAGTAATGCATGCACTCAAACAGTACACTGACTGAACTGCTGTGAAGAGAGAACTGAAGATGAATCGGTTGCATCAGTGTTCGGATCACCAGTAGTTCTTTCTGACAGTTCGATTCAATAAACCGGTTGAAGAAAACGGTTCACCGGTTCTTTTGCGCTCAACGTAATGGCGTCATTGGCGATGAATGCCCTTAATTCAAGCCTTCGGTTTACCCGCGCTCATAACACTAGCACAGAATCAGTTCAGAATCAATCACCAAAAGAATCAGTTCAGTTCAGACGCTCTGTGTGTCGGTCTGCTTCACGCTGAATCACACATGCGCAGTATCATCAACTCCTCGGTTCTCGAATCGGACGCTCCTGACAGAAACGGTTCTTGACTCGTGAACAAGTCAGTCTGTTGTTCGTTATCTGGCTCGGCTCGGTGTTCATCTTCAGTTCTCTCTTCTCAGCAGTTCAGTCAGTGAACTAACCCTTTAACATTTAATGGTTATATCCTGTGATTTTTCATACACTATACTGTGCAGTCTGTACATCTGTTTACATGATTTTTATTAGTTTTTTTATCTTCCTGTGAACCACTGATTGAGGTGATATGAGGCTTTACACCGTAACCATCCAGTTTTGAAGCACAGTTTTTTTATTAAATGAACTACTGTATGAGAGAGACCCCACCCACAATCACTGTACTGCTGTCTTGTATAATTTATGCACAAACACTCTTGTGTGAGGCACGGTGGGTGCTCTGATGGTGAAAAGATTCGAGTGTTTTCTTGAATAGTGAATTCTGGAGGTTTCTCAAGTCTGATGGCTTGTGATATTTCAGTACAGATGGATGATCTGACTAAAGGTCTTGACCCCACTAAAACACAGTGGTTATATTTAAAATGCATAGCTGACATTCAGGTCCATGTGTCTCCACCCACATCTAACTTCACATTAAGTGTAAGGCTTAGAAATATAAAGCAAGATAGAACTGAACTATTGGCAGATTTTGTATAGTTGAAATTAGATTAAACTTTATTTTTTAAATAAAGGAATAACCAAAAACTACTTTAAAGGCCAATTTAAAGGAATTGCTGGAATTAACTGAAAATCTACTCACCATTAGGCCGTCCAAGATACAGATTAGTTTGGTTCTTAATCAAAATAGATTTGGAGACATGTAGCATTGCATCACTTGCTCACCAATGGAGTGAATGGGTGCCGTCAGAATGAGAGTCCAAACAGCTGATAAAAATATCACAAAAATCAACACCAGTCCAGTCCATCAATTACCATCTTTTAAAGAGAAAAGCTGCATGTTTGTATGAAACATTTAAATTCATAATCCATCTAAAACACTCCCTCCAGTGATTGTTTAGAACTGTTTTGGACTGTCTGTACTTATTAAAATGTCTTAATGATGGATTTGTTTCTTAAAAACACGTATCTTTTCATTTCATAAGACGGTTATTGATGGACTGGAGTGGTGTGGATTCTTGTGATGTTTTTATCAGATGATTGGACTCTCATTCTGACGGCACCCATTCATTCCATTGGTGAACAAGTGATGCAATGCTATATTTCTCCAAATCTATTCTGATGAAGAACCAAACTAATCTGTATCTTGGAAGGCCTAATGGTGAGTAGATTTTCGGCAAATTTTTGCAATTCCTTTAATTTGGCCTTTAAAGTAGTTTATAAAAAAAAAAAAAAAAGTTTAATTTAATTTCAGCTATACAAAATCTGCCAATAGTACAGTTCTATCTTACTTTATATTTGTAAGCCTTGCACTTAACGTGAACACAGTGCATATTTGTGTTTAATGTTTGGCAGAAAAAAAAGAAAAAAACATAGTTTAAAAAGAAATAAGGCGCAAATAAAGGCACTGTTCTCCAGTCCCATGAGGAAATGCATCTCGTGGGAAGAACCAGATGTCTGCTCCGATGTCACCATATAAGATCAGATTGCAGAAACCGTGTCAGAGTGTGACATGAGAAGCTGCTGAAAATGAAAAACAAGACCTTAAGAGTGGGACATAGAGGCTGGCACCCTTTACACTCAATGGTTATGAGTCATGACCTAATGTTTGGACAGGCTGCCGTCTTTTTATCTCTAATGTTCAGCATTGGCTCACTGGGAAGGAGGTTTTGAAATGGAAACATTACTGTGTACTTTGGAGAATAGTAATCTATGCTTTGTGCAAAATGTCCAAACATGTTCATGTCTTTTCATAATCATGGACAACAGTTATTATTTCCATTTTCATATCAGTGTAATATTGGTTGGTCTGAACTTTGTTTTTTATATACAGTAGAGGTTTAAAGAAACATTTTCAATAGTTCCCGCACATAACAAGAGGTGCAAATAGTTTTCGGTTCCCTTGACTTCCATAGTATTTTTGGACCATACAGTAGAAGTCAATGGGAACTGAAACTGTTTATTTAATAAAATTCTTCTTCTTTTGTGTTCCACAAATTAAAGGTTGTTTTTAATAATGTGCAATGCGTGCTGTAACATCTCAAAACCTCTTAATCTGCTTTGCTTTCTTAAAACCATTCACCATATCTGTCTTGTTTTATAGTTGCTTGGTGTGGCTTTCCTTGGAATCGGATTGTGGGCATGGAATGAGAAGGTGAGAAAAAAACAAGACTGAATGCATATTCTTTATGCATCTCTTTATTTGATAGGCATAATAACATATTTGTGAAAAGTTGAGCTGACCCATTCTGTATGAGGTGCATTCATATTATTTTTCATATTAATTTTACTTAAAGTTTATATATATATATATACATTTTTTTTTTATTATGGGATGGAAATAACATTATCACATGTCTGGAACTGTTTTCTCCAAATATAGACACACTGTGCGAGTTATTTATGGAGTGGACCCTAAAAACGCATAAGACTGAAATATTGTATACATTTCTCACTCACTAGTCCATCTGATCTTTTCCTCACGAGCATCTATAAACACACTTTGATATTTGTGTGTCTGTGTATGCTTGATCACTTTTTTTGTGCCATATTTGTGACTTTGAAACCACACAGCTGTTTGTAATGAAATGTTTAGAGATATTTGTATCTGGGTAATTGCAAACAGTCACATCCTCAAGGTTCTGGGAAGCCGTTGAGCTGAACAGAGCTCTGTGTGTTTCTCAGGGCGTTCTGTCTAACATCTCGTCCATCACGGATCTGGGTGGATTTGATCCGGTGTGGTTGTTTCTGGTGGTTGGAGGGGTGATGTTCATCCTGGGTTTCGCTGGCTGTATCGGGGCCTTGAGGGAAAACACCTTACTGCTCAAATTCGTATGTATTCAAGTTTTGATTCTCATTAAGTGTAGGTGTAGCCTCCTACTTGTTTTTTTTAACACTTACAGTACATGCATGGGTGTTTCCACAGTCAGTAATGCAGTACATACGGGACGAACATCTACCAGAGAGTGCATGTTCAAAGCATTTTAGGCACTGTTAGAAAAATACTAGAATAGAATATATATTTTATGTGAAAGAAGTGAAGATTACTTCTGTGCTTATATGTGACCCTGGACCACAAAACCAGTCTTAAGTGTAGATTTGTAGAAATTGAGATTTACACATAATCTAAAAGTTGAATAAATAAGCTTTCCATTGCTGTATGGTTTGTTAGGATCTGATTATATTTGGCTGAGATGCACAACTATTTGAAAATCTTGAATCTGAGGTTGCCAAAATATCTAAATACTGAGAAAATATCCTTATCAATGCATATTACTAATCAAAAATTAAGTTTTGATATATTTACAGTAGGAAATTTACAAATTAGCTTCATGGAACATGATCTTTACTTAATATCCTAATGATTTTTGGCATAAAATAAACATTTATAATTTTGACCCATAATATGTTTTTTTTTATGGCTATTGCTAAAAATATACCTCAGCAACTTAAGACTGGTTTTGTGCTCCAGGATCACATATATTATCAGAACTGACAATGTTCATAACACCGTACTTTGCACATTTATCTAATTTACTAATTTATCTAGTTTACTTGTACAAAACCATGCTAGGTCTAACCACGCATGTCTGCGAGAAATAAAGTAATCGACCATGGATCAATAAATACCCTTTAAAATGTTTTTCACTTGCAAAAATGATAAAAAAATTAAAAAAATATATAACTTTACAATCTGAGTTCACAAGTAATATTTTTGTATAGTAATATTTTGAATGTATGCATTTATTATTTAATATTTTGGGATTTAAATTGCAAAAATTCTTACAATAGTCTAATTAAAAATTTTGTAATAATGCAACTAGAATTATTATTTTTTTCTTTTTCAGTTTTGCCATTTTGTATGCATGTATGTTTTTATTTGCTTTGACTCACACTGCATAAATTGCAATGCATTTTAGAAACTGATAAATCATTAAAAAATTTTTTTTGCTAAATCTGTTGTCTGCACAAACAGAAAAAAATATATATTTTTCTCAATTTTGACATTTTCTTACATTATTCAGTGCAGAAAATGAAATCCTACAGGGGATGAGGTATAGAGGTACAATGACTGTAGTAAAGTGAATGTGTCTCTCTCCTCTCCCAGTTTTCTGTGTTTCTGGGGATAATCTTCTTCCTGGAGCTGACCGCCGGTGTCCTGGCCTTTGTCTTTAAAGACTGGATTAAAGATCAGCTCAACTTGTTCATCAACAAGAACATACAAGCCTACAGAGATGACATTGACTTGCAGAACCTCATCGACTTCACTCAGGAATATGTAAGACTGCAGGCTAGATGTCTCCAGTATACAGGCAGAGAAAATACACTAGAAAGTGAAGGTGTAAACAAGATGAAAGGGGAAAATGTGAGTGCACAGGAGAAAAAAAGGAAACTATCCGTTTATTTGCGCCACATGCAATTACTGAAGCAGTTTCATAGCAACAGCATGACTTGAAGACTGTCTTCACTGTCAGCAGCACAGACAGCACACTTACTGAGATCCCTGCCGGTTCACGTTTCCTCATTTCTTTGAATAGTAAGATGTCCAAACTGTTTGGAATTTGGTTTATTTCGAGGCTAAAATGTGCTGACATTTAGAAGGCTACTGAAAAGGTGCCATTTGAGTCTGAAAGTTGTTGGTTTTCTTATCTGAGAAGTATTTCGTTTGAAAAAGTTGCTATTGAACTTTAAGAAATCTTATTTTTTCAGCTCAGACTTGAAGTACTAAGTCCAAATCCACCATAAACATTGGGAGAACACCACAAGACGACCCTAATAGTGGTCATCAAATATATCTAGAGACACTTTATAGATAGATATAGTGCTTTTGTGTTATAATTAAATGTATTGAGTACATTTATGTGAATTAACCAAATCAATGAAATGCGTATCAAGAAAATACTCTTTGCACTGTAGAGGAGGCACAAAAGATGCACCGGACTCTTTAATGCAGCTCTGAGTTGGACTGAATGCATTTACACTGCAATTAAAGCTGCATAATCCTATGATATCAATTTCTTGTTTATAATACTTTTTTAATGTAGAAATGTTTAATTTGACAAAAAATATACTTTATTTTAATATGTCCTTGTTACAGTGCAATTATACATTTAAGTACTGAGGGATATTAATTAATTACATGTATGTATGGTTAGGGTTAGGAGTTACTTGCATGTAATTATGCATAATTTATTGTTGTTATTATAATAATAAGTACATGTAACAAGGATCTTTAAAACTAAGTCTTACCAAAAAATGATACTTTAAAATATGAAATTAAAACCAGTAAGTGGTGAAGAGTCCTTGAATAATTCATTGGTTCAAATTTGATTGGTTCAAAATGGCTGATTCGTTCAGGAATGAAGCATGTGATTCTTTAAAGTGAGTCACTGAATCATTCGTTAGACTGATTCAAATCCAAAAACACTGATTCCCTCAGAAGTGAAACATATTGCTCCTGCTACTGCAGCTTTGTTTGAACTAATATTGTTGGTGGAATACAGTAGAGCAAAATAACAGACAATACTGTCACTAAACTCTCTTAGTATTAACCTTATAACATGTAATATTGCTAAAAAACATCATATGTTGTAAATATAATAAATATTTTTTTGTCCTCAAATCTTGAATTGTAATAATTATGGTGCCATTTTGCCCCAAGCTCCCATTAACTTCTAACACTGCTGGTTACATGCAAAGTTAGTTGATGCAAAGTACCTATAATTACATATCAAAGCTAACTGAAAAACAATAATGAGTTATATCACTTAGTTTTGGTATGCCTTTTAATAACCTATTATTGAAAACCTATTAATATTAGTATTTAATATGTTGTGAATGTTGCAAGGTTAAAAGTGCAAACATATCGTTGCGCATTATTTCAGTCAATATCTCATGGTTTGTGTTACACAATTTTTCATTACTATTCAAAAACATTTCTTGCGTTCAAACATTTATTTCACGTTCTATATTTTCATATTTTATTTCATTCTATTTTCCTTTTTTTTAGTCTGTGTATTCATCATATTCTGTATTTGTATTTGATATAAATAAACCCATTAAAATGTAACAGTGGTATATACATATTAACTAATATTCTAGTGAAGAAACACAGAAAAACATGCAATTGTCTTGTTAACACTTTTATTATGTGTTTATTTATTCAGTTGCATTACTCAGTTAACAGTGTGTCATCTATCAGTGTAACAAAGTTCGGTTTCCTATTGATGATATAAGTAGAAGTTCACACTTGACACACAAATGACATCGTTTCCTGAGCAAAACCCTGCTACAGTCCCACACTGCACTGCAGCTTTACTGTGTTTTATGCTCTGTACTGCAGATGCCTTTCCTCGGGACAGATTTAATTAGATATCAGAGTCAGGCAGATGCCGTCATGTTATTTCCTCGCTGACCTTGCATGATAAAGAAGACAGACACAGAAAAAGCACTGCATGTCAACATCAAATACTAGTATAATGGGAAAACATGGGAGATCACGGCTTGCTTATGCCACATCTGTGACATTGATGTGTATTAAACAGATGCATTTAATGCTACCTATAAGAGTTTTCTAGTATTTCACATTATTGCAATTTAATCTCAGTTTTGTGATGAATGTGCGTTTCAAAACCCAAGAAATTAAATTGCATGAACGATATTTGCCTTTCTTCAGTGGGAATGCTGTGGGGCGTTTGGAGCAGATGACTGGAACCTCAACATCTACTTCAACTGCACAGACAGCAACCCCAGCCGAGAAAAATGTGGCGTGCCCTTCTCCTGTTGCACCAAAGACCCAGCGGTGAGAGATGAAAGTTTATGGCAACTGAATGAAAGGTATAGTTCACCCAAACATGTAAATGTGCTAAAAAATGTACAAGCAATCCAAGATGGAGATGAGTTTGTTTCTTCATAAGATATGGAGAAATGTAGCATTGCATCACTTGCTCATCAATGGATGCTCTGCAGTGAATGGGTGCCGTCAGAATGAGAGTCCAAACAGCTGAAAAAAAAACATCACAATAATCCACAATTAATCCACATCACTCCAGTCCATCAGTTAAT
Source organism: Carassius gibelio (assembly GCF_023724105.1). Lineage (NCBI taxonomy): Eukaryota > Metazoa > Chordata > Actinopteri > Cypriniformes > Cyprinidae > Carassius > Carassius gibelio. The sequence continues at coordinate 35,667,679 of NC_068402.1, read as the reverse complement.
GTCTTGTGAAGAGAAAACATAGCTAAAATTCTGGCTAAAATATGACTCATCGGTCTATAATACTGCTTTTCCAGTGAAAAGTTGTCTTTTCTGAATCAGAAGAGAAATACAGTATGCACACATCATGCACCGTTAAAGGCAAAAACAGTCTAAATCAGTACTGTAAGAGGACAACAGGACATATTATAATATTTACGTTATATTGGACTATTGATTTGTATTTTGGCCAGAAGCAATCATGGATTTTATGTTAACTGATGGACTGGAGTGGTGTGGATTACTGAGATGACTCTCATTCTGACGGCACCCATTTACTCTAGAGCATCCATTGGTGAGTAAGTGATGCAATGCTAAATTTCTCCAAATCTGATGAAGAAACAAACTCATCCACATCTTGGATGACCTGAGGGTGAGTAAATATTCAGCACTTTTTCATTTTTGGGTGAACTTATTCTTTTGACTTATTACATTTTAATTTGAATATGATGCAATTAAGACTTAAAAGTGTGGGGTAAACGATACATGACAAAGAGTGAAACCAAAGGGGAGTATTAAATAGGATTTGATCTTAAAAATAACATTTCACAGAAAGTACACAAGCACTGGGAGCACAACATCTACAGCTAAGAGGACAGAAATGATGGCCTATTATGAGCTATTAACTCATAACAGATAAACATCATTGACATGAAATGATTAGATTATGAGCCCTTCTGGGAATTCATCATTTCCTTATGAGGGAAACTGCAGATGGTTTAATTTGCTGTAAGTAAGAATAATAAAAGCAGAACTAAATGAAGTCATCTAAGTTTATAACTGTTTAACTACTACAACTTTATAACGTCTACTAATTTATGGAATGTTCCAAATTCAAACTTGTTTAAAAAGGTTCTACACAAGAGTTCCAGAGGTGATTTGAAAGAGGAGGAGTCCATTAATTTATGGAATGTTACAAATTCAAACCTGTTTAAAAAGGTTCTACACAAGATTTCAACAACTATTTGAGGTGAAATAAGTCATGAAGATTGGAAGGGTGACAGGCACATCCTGTTACTAGTTTATAAGGAGGGAGACTTATAAAAATGATGAAGTAACTCCCTCAGAGTTTGCTATTTCCAGTCTTCTCTTCACTCCACCCACACTAGAATTCTTCAAACTGTCAGCATACTTCCTTTAAACTGAAATGTTTCCGTTGTCTTCCAATAACTAATTCCCCATCAATTATGTGTTTTGCAGGAAGATGTCATCAATACACAATGTGGATATGATGTTCGGGCAAAACCGGTGAGTCTTTGCTTCCTTGTGACTTTACACTACCTCCATCAGTGTTTCCCATGTCTTCTGCACTTCACCTCTGCGTGCTTCTGAGAGCCAATATATCACCTGCACAACTCTCAAAGTTTGGCTGACTTATAAAAAAGGAAGCTTTTATTCATTTCATACACAATGGTAAAGTACAAACCCGATTCCAAAAAAAAGTTGGGACACTGTACAAGTTGTGAATAAAAACAGAATGGAAGTTTCAAATTTCTATATTTTCTCCAGAATAAAATATAGATGCTATAGCAAATGTTTAAACTGAGAAAATTTATAATAAGGGGTTCATAAAACCCCTTATGGCAAAATTAAAATCAAGGACCGTGACGTCGCCCGGCATGGCGCAGCCGGGGCCCCACCCTGGAGCCAGGCCCGGGGTTGGGGCCCGTATGCGAGCGCCTGGTGGCCGGGCCTTCCCCCATGGGGTCCGGCCGGGCTTAGCCCGAAGGAGTGACGTGGGGCCGCCCTCCTGTGGGCTCACCACCTGCAGGAGGGAGCGTAAGGGGCCGGTGCATAGAGGATCGGGCGACAGTCGAAGGCGAGACCCCCAACGACCCGATCTCTGGACACGGAATCTGGCTTTAGGGACGTGGAATGTCACCTCGTTGGCGGGGAAGGAGCCTGAGCTTGTGCGGGAGGTCGAGAGGTACCAACTAGAGATAGTCGGGCTCACCTCAACGCACAGCTTGGGCTCTGGAACCACACTTCTTGAGAGAGGCTGGACTCTCTACCACTCTGGAGTTGCCCATGGTGAGAGGCGGAGGGCTGGAGTGGGTTTGCTAATAGCCCCCCAGCTCAGCCGCCATGTGTTGGAGTTTACCCCGGTGAACGAGAGGGTCGCTTCCCTGCGCCTTCGAGTCGGGGATAGGTCTCTCACTGTCGTTTGTGCCTACGGGCCGAACGGCAGTGCGGACTACCCGGCCTTCTTGGAGTCTCTGGGAGGGGTGCTGGAAAGTGCTCCGACTGGAGACTCCGTCGTTCTACTGGGGGACTTCAACGCTCACGTGGGCAGTGACAGTGACACCTGGAGGGGCGTGATTGGGAGGAACGGCCCCCCTGACCTGAATCCGAGCGGTGTTCTGTTATTGGATTTCTGTGCTAACCACGGTTTGTCCATAACGAACACCATGTTCAAGCATAAGGGTGTCCACCAGTGCACGTGGCACCAGGACACCCTTGGCCGGAGGTCGATGATTGACTTTGTGGTCGTGTCATCAGACCTTCGGCCATATGTCTTGGACACTCGGGTGAAGAGAGGGGCGGAGCTGTCAACTGATCACCACCTGGTGGTGAGTTGGATCCGATGGCGGGGGAGGAAGCTGGACAGACTCGGCAGACCCAAACGTACTGTGAGGGTCTGTTGGGAACGTTTGGCCGAGCCCCCTGTCAGAGAGATCTTCAACTCCCACCTCCGGCAGAGCTTCGACCGGATCCCGAGGGAGTCTGGAGATATTGAGTCCGAGTGGACCATGTTCTCCACCTCCATTGTCGCTGCGGCTGCTCGGAGCTGTGGCCGTAAGGTCTCCGGTGCCTGTCGAGGCGGCAATCCCCGAACCCGGTGGTGGACACCGGAAGTAAGGGATGCTGTCAAGCTGAAGAAGGAGTCCTATCGGGCCTGGATGGCTTGTGGGACTCCGGAGGCAGCTGACAGGTACCGGCAGGCCAAGCGGACTGCAGCCCGGGTAGTCGTGGAGGCAAAAACTCGGGCCTGGGAGGAGTTCGGTGAGGCCATGGAGAAGGACTATCGGTTGGCCTCGAAGAGATTCTGGCAAACTGTTCGACGCCTCAGGAGGGGGAAGCAGTGCCCTACCAACACTGTTTACAGTAGAGATGGGCACCTGTTGACCTCAACTGGGGATATCGTCGGGCGGTGGAAGGAATACTTCGAGGATCTTCTCAATCCCACCGACTTGTGTTCCGTTGAGGAAGCAGTGGCTGGGGACTCGGAGGGGCACTCGTCCATCACCCGGGCTGAAGTCATCGAGGTAGTTAAAAAGCTCCTCGGTGGCAAGGCACCGGGGGTGGACGAGATCCGCCCCGAGTACCTCAAGTCTCTGGATGTTGTGGGGCTGTCTTGGCTGGCACGCCTCTGCAACATCGCATGGCGGTTGGGGACAGTACCTCTGGACTGGCAGACCGGGGTGGTGGTCCCTCTTTTCAAGAAGGGGGACCGGAGAGTGTGTTCCAACTATAGGGGGATCACACTTCTCAGCCTCCCTGGAAAAGTCTATGCCAGGGTACTGGAGAGGAGAATTCGGCCGATAGTGGAACCTCGGATCCAGGAGGAACAGTGTGGTTTTCGTCCCGGTCGTGGAACACTGGACCAGCTCTATACCCTTTCCAGGGTGCTGGAGGGTTCATGGGAGTTTGCCCAACCAGTCCACATGTGTTTTGTGGACTTGGAGAAGGCATTCGACCGTGTTCCTCGCGACATCCTGTGGAGGGTGCTCCGGGAGTATGGGGTCGGCGGCTCCCTACTTAGGGCTGTTCGGTCCCTGTACGACCGGAGCAAGAGCTTGGTTCGCATTGCCGGCAGTAAGTCAGACCTGTTCTCGGTGCATGTTGGACTCCGGCAGGGCTGCCCTTTGTCACCGGTTCTGTTCATAATTTTTATGGACAGAATTTCTAGGCGCAGCCAAGGGCCGGAGAGTGTCCGGTTTGGGGACCATACGATTTCGTCGCTGCTTTTTGCGGATGATGTTGTCGTGTTGGCATCCTCAGACCAGGACCTTCAGTGTGCATTGGGACGGTTTGCAGCCGAGTGTGAATCGGCTGGGATGAGAATCAGCACCTCCAAGTCCGAGGCCATGGTTCTCAGTCGGAAAAGGGTGGATTGCCCACTTCAGGTTGGTGGAGAGTTCCTGCCTCAAGTGGAGGAGTTCAGGTATCTTGGAGTCTTGTTCACGAGTGAGGGAAGGATGGAACGTGAGATTGACAGACGGATCGGTGCAGCTTCTGCAGTAATGCGGTCGCTGTACCGGTCTGTCGTGGTGAAGAAGGAGCTGAGCTGTAAGGCAAAGCTCTCGATTTACCGGTCAATCTACGTTCCTACTCTCACCTATGGTCATGAGCTGTGGGTCATGACCGAAAGGACAAGATCCCGGATACAGGCGGCCGAAATGAGCTTTCTCCGTCGGGTGGCTGGGCGCTCCCTTAGAGATAGGGTGAGAAGCTCGGTCACTCGGGAGGAGCTCAGAGTAGAGCCGTTGCTCCTCCACATCGAGAGGAGCCAGCTGAGGTGGCTCGGGCATCTATTTCGGATGCCTCCTGGACGCCTTCCCAGGGAGGTGTTCCAGGCACGTCTCACCGGGAGGAGGCCCCGGGGAAGACCTAGGACACGCTGGAGGGACTATGTCTCCCGGCTGGCCTGGGAACGCCTCGGGGTCCCCCCGGAAGAGCTGGAGGAAGTGGCTAGGGAGAGGGAAGTCTGGGCGTCTCTGCTTAGACTGTTGCCCCCGCGACCCGGCCCCGGATAAGCGGAAGATGATGGATGGATGGATGGAAAATTTATAATTTTAAGGGGAAAATAAGTTGATTTAATTTTCATGGCATCAACGCATCTCCAAAAAGTTGGAACAAGGCCATGTTTACCACTGTGTGGCATCCCCTCTTCTTTCTATAACAGTCTGCAAACGTCTGGGGACTGAGGAGACAAGCTGCTCAAGTTTAGGAATAGGAATGTTGTCCCATTTTTGTCTAATACAGGCTTCTAGCTGCTCAACTGATTTAGGTCTTTGTCGCATCTTCCTCTTTATGATGCACCAAATGTTTTCTATGGGTGAAAGATCTGGACTGCAGGCTGGCCGTTTCAGTACCCGGATCCTTCTTCTACGCAGCCATGATGTTGTAATTGATGCAGTATGAGATCTGGCATTGTCATGTTGGAAAATGCAAGGTCTTCCCTGAAAGAGACAACGTCTGGATGGGAGCATATGTTGTTCTAGAACTTGGATATACCTTTCAGCATTGATGGTGCCTTTCCAGATGTGTAAGCTGCCCATGCCAAACACACTCATGCAACCCCATACCATCAGAGATGCAGGCTTCTGAACTGAGCACTGATAACAACTTGGGTCTCCTTGTCCTCTTTAGTCTGGATGACATGGAGTTCGTTTTCTAAAAAGAACTTCAAATTTGTTTTCGTCTGACCACAGAACAGTTTTCCACCTTGCCACAATCCATTTTAAACAGCCTTGGCCCAAAGGAAACGCCTGCGCTTCTGGATCATGTTTACATATGGCTTCTTTTTTGACCTGTAGAGTTTTAGCCGGCAATGGCGAATGTCACGGTGGATTGTGTTCACACACAATGTTTTCTGGAAGTATTCCTGAGCCCATGTTGTGATTTCCATTACAGTAGCATTCCTGTATGTGATGCAGTGCCGTCTAAGGTCCCGAAGATCACGGGAATCCAGTATGGTTTTCCAGCCCTGACCCTTACGCACAGAGCTTGTTCCAGATTCTCTGAATCTTTGGATGATATTATACACTGTAGATGATGATAACTTCAAACTCCTTTCTGATATTGCTCCACTATTTTTCACCGCAGCATTTTGGGAATTGGTGATCCTCTGCCCATCTTGACTTCTGAGAGACACTGCCACTCTGAGAGGCTCTTTTTATACTCAATCATGTTGCCAATTGACCTAATAAGGTGCAAATTGTTCCTCCAGCTGTTCCTTATATGTACATTTAACTTTTCCAGCCTTTTATTGCTACCTGTCCCCTTTTTTGGAATGTGTAGCTCTCATGAAATCCAAAATGAGCCAATATTTGGCATGACATTTAAAAATGTCTCACTTTCAACATTTGATATGTTATCTATATTCTATTGTGAATAAAATATAAGTTTATTAGATTTGTAAATTATTCCATTCCTTTTTTACTTACAATTTGTACAGTGTCCCAACTTTTTTGGAATTGGGTTTAATAATAAAAAATACTCTACATAGGCCTAATGTAAATATGCATGCATATAAAAGATATTTTCACAATTTGTCCTATTTATTCTTAAGTGCAAGTTATTGAGCCTCAGTAAGCATCTTTATCATTTAACATTAACCCTGAGATATTTGCACATTTATCATGTACAGAACCAGTCAAAGGTTTGGATATGCATACAGTACTCATTATTACCGTTTTCTGTTATTTACTGTTTTCATAACTGTAATGAAATAACATAAATTGTATGGGTATTACATAGAGACCAAAAAAAAGGAATCTTACATTGACGCTTAATCATGCTTGGAAATATATGTATATATATTCAGTGCTGTCAAACGATTAATCGTGATTAATCTCATCCAAAAGAAAAGTTTTTATTTACATAATATGTGTGTGTACTGTGTATTTTTTATATATATATATATATATATATATATATATATATATATAATAAACCTTTGTTATTAGGTACAATTTATGCATTTAGATAATAATAATACTTTATTTAAAATATTTTTTTCGTTAATGACATAAATGTATAATCCTTTAGATTAAAGATCTGTAAGGTGACATGGGAAATAAGTATGTGTGTTTTTAGTCTAATACTGTGCATGTGTAGAAGGAGGACAAATCACTGATCCTGATCTCACGTGTTCATCATTAGGACGCAGACCAGAAGACATTTATTAATGTCAAAGGCTGTGTGCCACAGTTTGAGAGATGGCTACAGGACAACCTGACCGTAGTGGCTGGGATCTTCATCGGCATCGCTCTGCTGCAGGTGAGACCCATCGCCTTCATCTGCATTCGCTGACCGCATCTTCTGCTTCCACTTCATCTTTCTCTCTCTTTTTCCACAGATATTTGGAATATGCCTTGCACAGAATTTAGTCAGCGATATTGAAGCTGTGAGAGCCAGCTGGTAAGATCACACACATGCAAACTCACGACTCAAGCTCTACTTTTGCATACTGCCACAGCAAGCAGCTTTTCTCTTTCAACGCAGTGCTTTAATGCCTGTGCATCTTCTACTTTTATTCACAATGCACATTAATGGCTCACTTCTTTAAAACTGTTAATGACTCAGCCAGCGTATTTAACAACCTTTTTGTAGTTAGCTGTTTTTGCCTTTGAGAGGTGCCACCATGTGGACAAAAGGGGAAATAGATGAAGATGATGTTTGATCGAAACTCTCTCAACTGTCAGTGTCAGCTCACTTGAACTTAAAATTACTGTTAAAATACATCAAACTAAGATTCATTATAATACCAGCCTGCATTATATTTGCTGAGTTAAATCCAATACTTGTTTCGTACTAATTTCGGGTGCTGATTTATAAAAAATATAACATGTTATTTTGACATTTGACTTTTGTTAGCTTGATAAGTGCATTAAAGCAATAGTTCACACAAAAAAAAAAATTTGCTTAATATTTATTATTTACCCTCAGGCCCTCCCAGGATGAGGCCCTCAGAATGAGCGTCCAAACAGCTGATTAAAAACATCACAATATTCCACATCACTCCAGTACATCAGTTAATGTCATGTGATGCAAAACAGTAGCATGTTTGTAAGAAACAAATCCTTCATCAAGACATTTTAAGCTTCTATACATAATATTTCTTTCTTCATTGAAAAAGTGATCTGAATCAGGAGAGAAATGTGCACTGATCAAGCACCGTTTACAAGTGGAAACTGTGTGTATTTTGATGTGAGAGGACAGCAGCAGATGGATGAAGTGTTATTATGGATTATAGACTCGTATTTTAGTCAGAAGCGATGATCTAAAGATAAAATGCCTTGATGATGTGTTTCTTACAAACACAGCGTTTAGTTTTACAAGATGTTAACTGATGGCCTGGTTTTATCAGCTGTTTGGTCTCTCATTCTGACGGCACCCATTCACTTTCCCTTTAAGTGATGCACAAATATATTTCTTTTTAATCCGCATCATCAAATTAGATAATATTAGCCCTTTTTTGTATTAATATTAGAATGATATTGGAGCATTTATTTAAGATGCATGGCTGTGTAATCATTTAGCATTCACTTTAGGCTAATGTGCATGTGGTTTGACTCCTATTTCATCTCTTTGCGACACACACACACACACACTCCACTCTCTTTCCTCCGTCTTCTGTCACATCCACACCGACTCACCTCACAACTTCACTTCTCCTCCTCCATGCCTTCATCAGGGTGCCGCCCCCCTCTTACGTCGCCCGCCGCCCCCCGTCCCACTACAGCAAGAAGGCCTCGGCGTACTCCTGAGGGAGGTGTGAAACGTTCCTGCTTGTGTTGTGTGTGCTCTGTGTGCTCTCCTAGAGATCATCTGCTGAGTTAGTCAGTGTCCTCGCAGTGTTCCTCCTCCTCCATCACAGAAATCATTCCACGTTTAACCATCTCCACACCACACCTGGATGAGATTCTCTGATCGATTTTAAAGGATCAAGTGCAATTCACCATAAGAAAGTTTGTAATACCCTTGAGTGGTTATTAGAAAAATATGCTTTAAAATAATATGCATGTAAGTGCAATCCGAATGTGATGTTTTCAGACATTTCATTGCATTTTAATTTTAATTAAATAAAAATGTATTATAGTTTGATTTGATATAAAGATATGGTCAAAACCCATAGCTCAACATATGTAAATTAATAATGACTTCCATTTTCTTAGTTATATGGTTTAAATGTAAAAAAATTAAATAAAAAATAAAGATACATTAGTAAGTACCTCAATTAGATTGTATTTTACATTATTTATAAAATTGCACATTATTTTTAGTGAGCTTTCCACATAAATTGTTATTCTGATAATATATTTGTAATGAAATATTTTCTATTAAAATATGTGCAAAGTTTTAGTAATTTAATTGTGTTTTTATTATTTTATTATTATTATTTTCTTTCTTTTTTCTGTTTTTGTTTCAGTTTAGTATAAGTTACACTAAATGAAAATGAGAAATGTTTCCTTGGCAGCTATATGTTTTTGTTTATTTATGTATAATTATAGCAAGTACATTAATTTAATTGTATTTTAATTTTAATAAAATTGTACATTATTTTAGTATACTTATATGTATGACATCAAATACTAATTTTATATTTTTTTTATTCAGCTTTTCACATAAATTGTTATTCTGATAATATAATATTTGTAATAAAATATTTTCTATCAAATAATGCGCAAATTCAATAACTACTTTCCTTGGAGCCGGTGTTGTTTTAGTATATCATTGAGATACTATTATAGTTTTTATTTAATATATATATTTATATATATATATATGTGTGTGTGTGTGTGTGTGTGTGTGTGTGTGTGTGTGTGTGTGTGTGTGTGTGTGTGTGTTGTGTTTTTGTCATTTTTATTAGTTTTTGGTATTTTTATTTCAGTTTTTGTTAAGTTACACTAAATGAAAATGAGAAATGTTGACTTAGCAGCTATGTTTTTATTTATTTATTTTCTTATTTTGTATCATAAGTTACAACAATAATAATAATAATAATTATGGTTTTCCTTTGGTTATGTGTTATAACCCTTTTGGGAGCCCACTGTATATTACAAACAAACACAATAAATGAATTAAAAAATAAATTCAAATTAACATTTTAAAGTAAACATTAAAATAATATTTCATTTAAAAGATATACTATCCTTCAATTCTCTTCTCTCCAAAAAAAAAAAAAGAAAAGTTCTACATACTATATTCTACAAAAGTATATTTTGATATGTTTTTAAAGTGAGTGATTGATTAAATCCGTTTTGCATGGTCTTTCACAGAGTCTCATTCTAACACACATCCTCACGGTTCCAGTCTCACAGAGATCTTCTGCAGTGTATGTGAACGTGTCTCACTCCACGCTCATCATCATCTTAACCCCGCTCCTCTCTCCCACTTCTAGCCCCGTTTAGCTCCTCGGACCGTGTGCTCATTGCTGCATCCCTCATCAGTCGCGCTCTCTCTAGCTGAAACCAGTCAGTCGCACTGTAGACTGCAGTTCTGATTTCTCTGATGCAAGGCCCCATTTGTCAAGTTGGCACAAAAAAATAATAATAAAAGCTTTGGTTTTATTGGAGAAGTCGGTGGAGTGATGCCAACTCCTAATGAGGCCTTACACAACTGGCTCTAGACTTGTGTTCATGAACCATGTCTTCTTTTTCTATCTTTGTCTTCTGCAGTTTGTTCACATGAAGCGGCAGCTAGTCGTTCAGACACTCGCAGGTAAATAGAAAGATCTGATTTGACGTGGTTGTTGTGAAATAGCTGCGTTGTCCAAACTGTGTTTCTTTCTCTTTGTAAACAGGCCTGCGCCAGCACCATCATGGTGGAGAATGATGAACACGAGATGCCAAGTGCACTGTTTGTGTTTGTGTGTGTGTGTGTGTAACCTTTCACCATCTGTAAATAGAGTGTCAAGTGTCAAAACAGGTGTAATGTGAAATATTAAGTGTTCACAGAGGTTGCGTTAACCCAAAAATGACCACCATTTACAGGACTATACAAGCATCACTCAAAACACTTCCCATCACTTTGACACAAAATATAAGATAATTGAAACCACAACTGGCTCGCTAGTTCAGTTTTTAAGACACTGGGGATTAGGGATGTCTGGTGCACTGCAAAAACCAGTGAACTAATGTTAAATATCACTTAAACATATTAATAACAACAAATGAGTTTATTTGGCGCAGTGACTTTCATTTATTAAGCTATAGTCAGTGTTAACGTCAGGCTTTCGGGTAACGTTTATTTTGTTAATCTCTCAGTCATCATTGTTTTCTATTGCATGTTTTAAAACTCCACCGCTTTGATCATTTTTTGAAGCATTTAAAGAGACAATTTGAGAGATCCAGCGTGACGCATGATATTTATTAGAGTTTTAATTGTTCCGTTATATTGTTATTGATTTTATATTAAAAATAACTTTGTATTTTGGTCATGCAAACTTGGAAACCACACCAAATGTAATGTTTAATGCTTTCCTCTCTTTGCATATGAGCTTTATATTCCACTATTTCATACTATATGACCCTGATGTATCACATATGATACTCATCAAAAACACATGCTTATTTAAACTGTTGCATTTTAAAAAAAAATTTCTGACGTCTGGCTTTACAAGGTCAGTTCTTAAAAATGATGATATGATCTACATCTAGGCCTAAATAATAATCCAGGGTATTAAAAGGAGAGTTTGTTGAGTGGCGAACGCAGCCTCTGTCGGGGAGTTTCTCATTGACCGTGTTTTTTATTATTCTGTTAACACGGGTTCATGCACTTCAGCTGTACATTACATTTCACTCTTACGTAGAAACATTTCGAAGCAAATCTTGCTGCTTGTGTTCAATAAAACAGTCAGGAAGTCAATCAGACATTTAATTTAGTAAACTGTAATTTACAGATTAGAGATCCCAGGAAATGTTTATCTTTCACAAGCAATTTCTGATCAGGAGAAGCATGCATTTCTGTAGCGTTTGGACTAATCAGAAGCTTGTTTGTTGGAAATATCCGAGTGATATTATAACACTCTCACAATGCAAACACAGTTGGATGGTAACACACTACTGTATGTAGCACACACGTGTAATTGTACATCACTAAAACGGCTTTTAACATGCTTTATGTCTTTTTTTCTTTTAAGGACGTTCTGATGTAGCTTTTACAGATACAATTAATTTCAAATGTGTTGAAGGGAGAGAGGGTTTGATCTGAAGGTGTGATGATGATATTAATGTTTAGGCTGTGCTCCAGCAATAAGAACAAACATTTTCAATAAATGATTTCTCAGCATTGTAATGGGGTTTCTGTATAATACATTTTTCAGTCCCATGTTACCATTTTTGCATGTTGCACACATTTTTTGTCATAATTATGAATTTCTCATCATTTAAATAAATTTTGACTTCTAATAATTCAGATATTCTCATAATTATGACGTATCCACAATTTAGCCTTTTTATCTGAGAACTTGTCAACTTCTGCAAATTATGACATATTGACAGATTGTGACAAAAGTCAATTTCATCTGATTATGAATATGGCTTTTTGTCAATTTTGACTTAAGATCTCATAATTGTTACTTTTTATCTATGTCAATTTAAACTTGTTTTATAATAATGACCAAATTTTGAGTCCTCTTATAATTTCCACTCATTGTCTTAAATTTGACCGACATAATTTCAATGTTTTGCCATGATATAGTTTTGACTTGTCACAATATAGTTAAATTGATTCCATTATTATTATTATACAGTTATATTATCTATATTAACTGCAATTTAGTAGGCTCCCATGTCATAATTTTGATTTATAATTAACTTTTTTTGTTTCTCCCTCAGATGTGATATAAATGGACTTTCTAATTTTACTCTATGCGTGTTTATGCATGTATGTTTTTAATAATTTAAATCTACACAACAACAAAAAAAGTCCCTGCCATTTTATTAGAGCTGCTTTAGAATATTTCAACATCCTTTTTGACAATGATAGATTTTCTTAACCCCACAATGCATCACTAGTGATTCTTCTGATTCAATCCACTTTCTCAAATCATTTTATTCCCCACTTGACGTCGAAATGGAAAAGACGAATGAGGGAGTTTTTATTCAACCTAAAGATTTATGCAGTTGAATAAAAGTCCACTGCAGTGTGTCATTAATCTCAAGTCTTTCCCGTCAACATTCACGTAATAAAGCATTTCCACATTAAATAATATTAACTTTGACAACAAGTCAAGGTAGAATCCCAGAGCATAAATTTGTCACCAGCAATTGTTTTAATAAGTTTAAATCTTTGAAATGTACAGTTCAATGACATTTACAACTATTATTTCCGTTTATATTTGTACGGCTCTACTGTAGATAAACTGGATTGCCATGTGGATCCTCGAGGGTACAAACATGATAAATAAGAAATGTTCACAGTATCGGACATGCAAGGAGGTGCATGTTCAGAGGATACTGGAGAGGATGGAAAGAAGGACACATGCAAAAAAACTAAACAACACGTTCTCAAAAGAAACATTCACAATGATTGTTTGTCGTCTGAGACATTAGTATTATCATTATTATCCGGTTACCTTGCTCAGCGGTTTAACCTGTCCCAGCCCTTACATGTCTCAGTAATCTGCCATGATGTCTACTGTATGTGTGTGTGTGTGCTAATGGCGTACTGGCAGTCATGCTAGTTATTTCCTGACCAGGAATGTATGTTTAAAAGGCATAGTCCTCCCGAAATGGAAAAACATGTCATCATTCACTCATACTAATGTTGTTCCAAACCTGTATGCATTGCATGCATTTTCTCTGGAGCACAACAGAAGATACCTCGATAAACAACATTCCCATTGACTTCCATAGTATGGGCCAAAAACACAATGGACGTCAATGGGACACAAAACATCTTTAAAATACCTTCTACAGAATGTTGCCATTCCTTTCTTCACTTCTTGGGTCTATGCATTTCTTTCTTTGGTTTAAGGTCTGTTTAACTTTAATAGCACGAGTAAAAAGTACCGTGGAAGTCAATGGGACCAAAAAAGTTTAGTTACCAACATTCATCAAGATATCTTGTATTTGTATGTATCTATAGAAGGTTGGAATTCCTTTCTTCTGTGGAACACAAAATAAGATATTTCTCAGAATTTGTTAACCAAATGTTAAATGTTATGAAGATTATTTTGATTAATTTTGGTATCCAAACCGTTTCAGTCCCACTGACTTCCATAGTATAGACAAAAATACAATGGACACAAAACAGTCTGGTTACCAACATTCTTCAAAATATCACTTTTTGGGTCTTTTGAATTTCTTTCCTTGATTCTAGGTCCATTTAACTTTCATAGCACAGATAAAATGTACCATGCAAGTCCAACTGAATCAAAAAATATCTGGTTACCAACGTTCTCCCAAAATACCTTCTATAGGATGTAGCCATTTCTTTAGTTTGTGGAACAAATAAAAATATATTTCGAAGAATTTGGTTACCAAATAGTTTCAGGTTTCACTGACTATATAATACCATAGAAGTCAAGCCCCAAAAAATTCTGGTTACCAACATTCAAGTATCTTTTATGTACACTATATATGTTAAATGTATCTATTCAATGTTATTCATTTTTTCTGTGGAACACAAGATATTTTGCAGGATTTGGTAACCAAATAGTTTCATCCTTCAAAAAAGAAGGCTATTTTGAAGAATTTTGGTAACCAAACCATTTCGGTCCAACTGACCTCCACAGTACAGACAAAAATACTATGGAAGTCAATGGGACTTGAAAAAATTTGGATACTAAATTATTCAAGATACCTTCTACAGACAAAAGAAGGAACACAAAAGAAGATATTTTCAAGAATGTTGGTAACTAAATAGTTCCAAGTCCCATTGACTTCCACAGTATGGACAAAAATACTATAGAAGTCAACAAGACCCAAAACTGTTTGGCTACCATCATTCTTCAAGGACTTTTTGTGTGTGCTTACAAAAGAAAGCAAGCCATAGAGTTTTGGAACCACTTGAAGGTGAATAAATGATGAAAGAATTGTTTTATTTTTTTGGTGAACTATCCTTTTTAAGTTATTGATACTATAATGACGTCACTTGTTTTATTGAGGTCCTGAAATAATCAAACTCATGTTTCCAAGAGCATCACATACAACGACTGTAGTCCTCGGTATCAAGATATATGACTTCTTCACACATCCATATGACAATAATCACAGATTTTTGTAAATGCAACAGACTAATGATATGGAATTAGCTCTTTCCAGTAGATATGGATTATGGGTGGCACGAGTACCAGGAGGCAAAATATGAAAAAGTCCATGCGCTGGTCCAGAGGTGCCCTATACAGTACAAACACATTTCATCTCTACTCTTCTATGTAAATTAGTAAGCAGAAGGATAGGGGGCGTGGCATATCATATGGGCGTGACTTGAATAGCTGAACATCAACAAACTGGACAATTAAAAAAAAAAAAAAACATGCACAAGTTGGTGATTTTACATGTCATGAAAGCACAGCTGCGCTAATCCACTGCCAGCATGTTCTACTTTTATCTCGACTTTTATAGGTGAATTTCATATTGTTTTTTTTGTTTTTTTATCACAGCTATGGTCTTTTAAAAATATTTTGCTGTTCGGGTATGAATCTATTGCAGAAGGCAGTCTACAAAGTATGGCCGCCTTTGGGTAACACGTCTCTGCATGCACGGGGCAAACAGAGGGCTTTGAGAGTCTGTAGCAGGGAACGCGGAGGGGACAACAGCTTGGCACATGACAACGAGAGATAAGTGTGTGAGGGGAAGCAGGCAGGGAGGAGATGCTGTGGAAGAGTCCTTTAGCTCTGCGCCGTTAACCTTTGCTCTGTGAGAGAGGCCTGGTGCGCCACCGTCTTGTTCTCATGTGAGCGCAGACCGGACACCACGTCGATGAAGGCCAAGCTCTGCACTTCTTTATGCAGCGGCTCTGAGGTTGAGAAGAGGAAATGCACATATTCAAAGTGTAGTCAAACAGCATTCACAACTCATTTTACTTCAGTAAAGCCAAACATGATATTAAACTAGTAAATGATAAAGAGTTATTAAAATGTATAACATTATGAAGAAAACATAAACAAATCGGAATAAGGTAGTGATGAATCGTTCATTATAACACTAGGAATGTGCGTTATGAACGTAAATGGTTTTCAAAATTCTCATCATCTAAAAATGGTCAAGGATCAGTTTTCACATCGTTAGCACGCTTATGATTAATGAAAAAGAAAGCAATGAATTAAAATGAAATTTTGAAGCAGAAAACATAATCCAGTAATCTTAATTGTATTGCTTTATTTACAGCTTAATGCGTGTATTGCATTTTTTAACCTTGTAATTTTTAGATATGTAACACTGGTGGATGAAGGACAGCTTGTTATATGATGCATGCACTAGTCACTTTGTGCAGCATTGGTCTGCTCACTACCTCATTCGGCATGGAACTGACGTCATTCCACTACCTCATCAGTCAGTTAAATAAAATAACTGCTCTTGGTCACTTGTCACTTTAATCAGACTTAATAAGATATTTTTAATAAGTGATTTGCACTAAAAATCTTTTATCTGCACTGTTGTTCACTTCATTGATTTGCACTATATCTGTAATTTGCCTTGCGCTGCTTTATTTAACTTTATTTTTAATTTTATTATATGCCTTTTTTTTTACATTCCCTTATTGTATAGTTGTATCTACATTTTATATTTCATCTAGATTTTTTAGGCTTTAATGTTAATGTTATCTGTATGCACCGGGGTCTGAGAGTAACGCAATTTCGAATCTCTGTATGTATGTTCTGTACATGTGGAAATTGACAATAAAGCAGACTTGAACATGAACGTGTAAAATATAACAAGTTTCTTGGTTTTTAAGATTTTTAATTGACTTTAATTTATTTTAGATAATTGCTAAAACAATTTCCATTTTTTTGTTTGATATTTTCATTTCATATTTATATTTTATGTCAGTCAATGATAATGATTAGTTTCAGTTTGAGTTAACAATAACAACACTGGTATAGAAAGCAGACGTGTGAATGCGTTGAATCATTTGTTTGTGAATCTCCTGGCTCACCTGATCCCATGATGGAGCAGATGAGGATCATGGAGTTGTATTTGATCTCCGGTGCACTGTGTTCATCTGTCAGTAGTCTGTGTAGAACCTGCACCAGATTAGCAGCGACAAAGTCCTTCTCTGCACAGTCTGAAATCAAATCCATGATGTGACTCAGTTAAAAGTCCGGAATAACTCAAACAAATGCACTTCTTCGGCATTTCTCCTCTTCTCTAACTTGTTTCCTAATCTAGTGTGTAGTCTGAATATTGTTGGCTCTTTGATGAATTGGTTGTGTTTCTCTTTTGCCAGATGTTTTGGAAAAAACATCTGCTAAATGCAGGGTAAATTAGGACTCTTTGTGCCATTCATAACAAAGACAAAAGTGAACTAGTTTACATTTATGCATTTAGCAGATGCTTTTATCCAAAGCGACTTACTGTGCATTTAGGCTACAGTATTCTTTTTTTTTTTTTTTTTTATTATGTGTGTTTCCCTGGGAATCGAACCCACAACCTTTAGCACTGCTAACGCAATGCTCTACCACTGAGCCACAGGAACTACTTTACAAGGGCTGTTACTGTTAAACGGACAGTTCACCCAAAAAAGAAGGTTCTGTCATAATAGAAGAAAAAAAAACTATGGAACTCAATGACAACCATCAACTGTTTGATTACCAGCAGACTTTAAAATATCTTTTTTATGTTCAGCATAAGAAAGCAGCTCGTACAGGTTTGGAACGACAAGAGGGTGAGGAAATAATGACAGCACTTTCATTTTTGGGTGAACTATCCCTTTAACTAGAACTATAAAAAATGTTGATATGAAAAATATTCATATAAGTAATATATAAATATATATCACAATTAAATTACTAAACTTTTAAATGAACAAACTAAAATGAAAACTATATAAGCAACGCTAAAATGATCTTATATAAGTATATAAGATACTTTATGAAAAGTATACAAGTAACACCGATATCAGCCTGCTTAAAGACTTTCAGGTCTGTCATCATCTCAACAAAAATATATATATGCAGGGGTTAATTCAAGATAATTAGGGCATATCTTCCCAAGATATCATATCAATGGCAAAAAGTGCCACAGTTGACCTGAATTGACCCTAACATACAGTAGTATTTGGTTTTTACCCAGGTCTAGTGCCGCTATGAGACCCAAGGCCACCAGCGCTTCATTCTGCATGATCATGTGTTCGCTCGTCGCCATGATTACCAAGTGCTTGACACCTCCACCTTGTATGACTGTTCGGACCACATCCTATTCAGAAAGAAAAAAGCAGTCAGAAGCTTCTCGAGGACAGCTAAGTAACACCCTATGAAATCGGTTTTTAATGTTTGAAAAAAAAAATCTGCATCACAGAAATCATAGGGTCCTAAATGAGAGACCTTTGACTTGCTGTGTCGGATAAGAGCGGAGAGCAGGCGGTTGGACTCTCCCATCACTCCGGCGTGGTCTTTCGCTTCACACCACTCCACCAAACGCTCCACCAGTTTTGTGTTCGTCCCCAGCTGCTCTGCTGCGTCAGCTGCGACACACACACACACACACAGCGAAAAACATTAGCTACTGAACACAAACCACCATAGAATCCACCAAGAAACCACCAAGTAATCAGAAAAAAATTGGCTTAGTGCAATTACCAAATCGTAAAATCTGAGATTTAATTAAATAAATATATGGACAACATGTTTCAGAGCGAAGCATGGCACTGTGTTCATTAACACACAATATCACAAAGCGATGTTTTCAGTATCTCAAAATCCTTGAATTAAATGTATTTTTTCTGTTAATCTCCACAAAATTGGAATGAAAAGCGCTTATTTTTTATAAATTTGTTTAATTTTATTTCAACTAAAATAATTTAGTTTCATATTTTAGACTTAAAATTTAAATAGCAAACACAATTTTTAATTGTGAAAGTTCACTTTCTACAAGAACTAGTTCAAAGTTCAATTCACAAATTTTAAAATGAACTAGTTCAGTTCATAGTTCAAACTACAAAATTTTGAACTAAGTTCACTAAGTTCACAGAATGAACTAGTTCATAGTTCTTTTTTTCTAAATTATTGCAACAGCCCATATAGAATCACAGACAGCAATTATTTTATCAGTTTTAACAATGAAGCTATGCGTCAGATTTCATCTTCATACCCAATTTGGAATCCTTATCCAACCAGGGTTTACATTAGCATTGAGGGGACAGCACTTCCCCCTTGTTGCTTTAATGCTTTGTCTCCCATTCTCACCGACCTTGTCATAAACATCATAAAATTATTTTAAATGATGATACGCCTTCTTGCTACATGCTGCTGTCGCCTCGATGCCTTTTTTTTTTCTTTTTTTTGATGACGCGTCATGCATGCGGCGGACGGCGGTGGGACTGGGTGCGACACTGGTGGTTGGTGTTGCCAGATTGGGTGTTTTTCCACTACATATTAAGACCCGTTTACGGTGTGTTTTAGCCTGGAAGGCTCTATAGAAATCTGGCACCCTATTGAACGAAGTTAACCTGCGAGAGCGTGCCATTCACAGACACCAGAATGAACGAGTTGACAGTAACATTCATCAGGCATTAATACAGCACGTTCAGTTCACGTTCGCCCAAAATATGAACGAGTTCATGAAATATCGTTCAAAGAACGCGTTCAGGCACAACACTGCCCCCATCTCTCATGGCACATTCCTCTTAAAGGCATTTTCTGGCGTTAAATGTAACATAATAAATCATGTCTGATAAAAACCATTGTTGTTCAATCACATGCTGTACACATATTTCAGTAGTTGTTTTTTGACACTCTGAGATGGGTTGAAATTATTTTCTGTGGTAATTGACAGACTGTCACTGATGCTGTCGATACAGTTCAAGTTGAATTCACCCAGGAATATTCATTTTAAACCCAAGCTGTCATTGAGAGCTAACACGGCTGGGCTGTTGCCAATGAAAGACAATGCAAATGGATCCTCCGCTCAACTTAATATCAGAGACTGACTGCTGTGTGGCAGCAGCTGAGACTGAGCCTGAGATCAAATCACACATGCTGTCTTTGACTCAGCTAAACAGCTGTAAAACATACAGGGACCTGTAAGCTAATCAACTTCAGTTAAATATCAATGGGATCAAGAACTGTGGCTTTTAGCTCATCTTTGTTTGTGGTCATCCGTATGCAAAATGTTAGCAGGCATACACATTTGAAGCTCCAATTAAATCAGTGTTATTTTAATCTTTCATTTAAATACTATATTAATGATTATGAATTAGCTTTTATTTTTATACTTTCAGTGGCCAGTTGAATTTTAGTTTAAGTTTTAGTAATTTTGTTATGTGTTTTTTGGTCATTTTGATTAGTATTAGTAAATAATAAAGTAATTATTACAAAAAAAAAAATAATAATATTAATACATTTAAAAAATAATATAATATTCATACTTGTTTAAAGGGCACCTATTATGCAAAATCCACTTTTACGGGGTGGAGACGGGATGAGAATATGCAGTTAATTTGCATTTAAAGTGATGCACTCCAAAACAGATATTTTTTAGGCACGCCCCCAAAAATGACATTTTCCAGCTGTTAGGTATTTTGGGCTGAAACTAGACCAATCGAAATTGTAATAGACCAAAAGCAATAAATATAAGTATATAGAAGTAATTAATATAAAAATAATACAAAATGTAAATAACATTAAATTAAAATTAAATTAATTTTTTTTTAAAAACATACACTACAATATCCATACTTGTTTAATGAAAATACACAAGTATGAATATTCATATTTGACAGAATTTTTTTATTTTTTTTTACAATTGAAAAATAAAATCTCTTTCAGAAAAAAAGGAGCAAAAAAAACTAATGATGCAACCTGCACTCGTGGGCGTGGCCAATTGTGTCCAATCACTTTCTCTTTAGAATGGTATTGTCCCACCCCCTAAAGAACTAAAGGGATTGCCTGTCCCAACTCACTGTTTCAAAAGGATATATGTTAACACATGAATTCATAATTAATAATCAATAATACTTAATAACAAAAACAATTTGGCATATTGTTTAAAATTATAGGAAATTTTATAATTTTAACAAATTTAGTTTG
This sequence comes from Carassius gibelio, assembly GCF_023724105.1. Lineage (NCBI taxonomy): Eukaryota > Metazoa > Chordata > Actinopteri > Cypriniformes > Cyprinidae > Carassius > Carassius gibelio. Next base: position 35,646,720 of record NC_068402.1, on the reverse strand, counting down.
AGCATCACAACCAGTCAGCACAGCAACACCAGCTCAACCAATGGTATGATTCTGGGGTTAAACTATCTGTAGATAGTTGTTTTGTTTTCAGTTAATTCATACCCTGAGTGTCGATGAGCATCCGTAATGTTCCCAGAAGCTTGAACTGGACTGGAGGCATCTCAGATTTGAGGAACTTCAGCACTACATCCGACACACCAGCCAAGAGCATCTTAGATTTGTTGACCACTAGAGAAGAGAGAAGAAGATGGAGCAGATTTAGTTTTAAGACACTCCTGCAGAGGTGAGTGAAACATTCAATGGTTGAGACTGACCCGGGATGGCGAGGTTCCTCAGAGCGCTGAGGGCGGCGTGCTGCACCGTCACGTTCCCCTCTTCCACATGTCTGTCCAACAGCTCCAGAAGCTTCTGTACGATACCAGTGTCTACCATGTGGATGCAGTTCCCATCTGTACACAAAACGCACAGTATAGGGGTAACGTATTACAAGTAATTAGAGTTACGTAATCAGATTACTTTTTTCAAGAAATTAGTAAATAACACATTATTTTTGTAATTTACAGAAATGTTATTTTTCAAATAAGTAACACCAGTTACTTTGTCTTCTCATTTGTTGATGGACAGCGCCCCTGTCCCCATGTTGAAAGAAATCAAGTGTGCCGTGTAAACATGACGCTTACTGTAACTCAATGTGAACATGCATTTACTAATCTCACTTGGAGAAAAAAACGGATTTAGTATTCCTTAAAATTAATTAAAAGAGTGAAATGCAAACTCATTAATTAAATATGCTAAAAAGCAAACATATCCTTTATGTATTTAATCCCTATTTTATTAACCAATGTCTTCGCAGTTGACCTTTGATGATCCAATTTATCCATATGAATGAGCAAAAATGATTTTAGATAAACAAAGTTGTGCTCATAATTTTGCATACCCCTTGCAGAATGTGCAAAATGATGATAATTAAGAGGGATAATGAAAATTGCATGTTATTTTTATTAAGTACGGTCATGAATAAGCGATTCCACATAACAAATGTTTACATATACTACACGAAACAAATACTGTATGTCGTTTCCTGGATGATCTACGACTGTTTTTATATTTTGTTATAAGTCTTCATGAATCCGTTGTTGGTCCTGAGCAACCGCCTGCTGTTCTTCAGAAAAATCCCCCCGCTCCTTCACATTCTGTGGTTTTCAAGCATCTTCTGCATATTTGAACCCTTTACAACAGTGAATGTATGATTTTGAGATCCATCTTTTAACACTAAGAGCAACTGAGGGGCTTATGCATAACTATTACAAAAGGTGAAAACATTCACTGACGCTCAAGAAGGCAACACAATGCATTAAGAGCAGGGGGGTGTAAACTTTTGAACAGGATGGTGATATGTAAATTTCTCTTATTTTATTTAACAATCATATTTTTTTCCATTTAGTACTGGACTTCAGAAGCTACATAAATACTTACATGTTTCTCAGAAGACAAAATAATTTAAATTTTCCCTGATCATCCATTTTAAAAAGTTTACATCCCCCTGACTCTAGATTCATTGTGTGGCCTTCTTAAACACCAGTACAGTACAGTAAGGTTTTCACCTTTTGTAATAGTAATGCATAAGTCCCTCAGTTGTCAGTTATAATTAAAAGATGGTTCTTTTAATCATACATTCACTGTTGAAAAGGGTTCAAACATGCAGAAGATGCTGGAAAACCAAAGAATGTGCCTTGAGTTTGGGTATTTTTTTCTTTAGGAACTGCCCAGGACCAGCAAGGGACTCATGAAGACTTATGACAAAATTTAAAAACAGTTGTAGATCATCCAGGAAATAACACATAGTGTTAAGATTCAAGGGTGTGTACACTTTTGAATGGGCTCATTTTTATCAATTCAGTTTTTTTTTTGTCTTGTGGAGTATATGTAAACATTTGTTATGTGAAATAGCATATTCAGGACAGTACTAAATAAAAAAATAACATACAATATTCACGATCCCAATTATTTTGTTTCAATTATTACAATTTTGCAAATTCTGCAAGGGGTACGTTAACTTATAAACACACACAACCATAACATTTGTGATTCATTCTTTAAATTTTTTTATTGCTGAAATGTGTCGATTGTTCTTCTCATGCCTCTTATTTCTCCACATCTGAAAGGTTTGTTTGAGCTGTGCCCTCTACTGTACACATGCTATTTTACATTTCATCCAGCCTGAGGCTTATTCATTTCAAGTTTGGTAGGATATTTGCCACCAAATATATTTTCCATGAAATATGACTTTTTTTATATTAAAAACAAACAAGCAAGCTCAGCCCAGATGAGAAAAAGTAATGCAAAACAAACTCAATGCATTACTTTCTATTAAAAGTATCCAAGTAATGCAATTGGTTACTTTCTAGGCAGTAACGTAATGCATTATTTTTAAAAGTAGCCTTCCCTAACACCGCCGAAGTCTCACCATTGCGGGCAAAGTTGGCGATGGCGAGCGCTCCTGCTAGCTGGAGCTGGTGGTTGTTGGAGGGCACCCATGAAAGGACCCTCTGAAACACGCTGCCTTTACCCCCCTCAAACAGCTTCTGCATCGACTCGTCTACAGGAAAACACATCACACACGAATACATTTTAATATGACAGAACGATGCAAATTACAAAGCCTTTTAAGGCCATTCACACTAAGAGCGATAACTATTGCCATCCAAATCAACAGATGATAACAATCTGATAATTATAAACACATGCTGCAGTTTTGTCATCTACTGCTTTAAATGCTTGAGCTCTTTTAAGGGTGGATCCTGACTGGCTGTTAATGATTTTACCATTCATCAAGATATCAATGAACCAGCAAGGCAGGTTTTGTCTGTTTGACATAATTTTGCATGCACCAGTGTTTGTTCTTTCAATGCTTTTATTTAAAGCTAATCTCAGAGATTTGGTCCTGTACCTCCCAACAGCAGAAGGACCATGAGGTCTGAAGATGTCTTGAGCTGAGCCACGTCCTCGTCCCTATCGCTGTCCACCGTCTGAGCCACCACCTCCAGCAGACACTCCACCAGACCAGCATCCACCAGCTGAAGCTTGATCACATCTGACACAGAGACACAGATACTATAATACCTGAAGCTTCACGGCACACCTTCACTCACACGTTCACAGCGAACTGAATGAAGTGATAACTATTGGTCTTCACAATTCTTTTGAACTATAATCTGGGTAAAATTTTTAACTTTTTTGGTGTATTGTTTTATTTTATTTAAATGTTCAGTTATTTGTGTTACTAAAAAGTTATACCCCTGTTATTCTGTTTTCAGCACTTCTAATTTTTAAATATCGAGTTGGATTGCAGTAAAATGAAGTAGAAAAATGTATAGCAGCATTTATTTCAGTACTAATAATTTGCACTTTTTGGCATTTGCAAATGGATTCTTGTATCAATTTTAAAGTCTAAAAACAACCTTGTAAAAGTATAATCTTTAAAGTTTTCAGTGTTTTCATCAATTTAAAACACAATATTTTGTTTAAAAAATTGTTTGATTACAGCCATTGTGAGTACATCTGATCTCATTTGCCATCATTTAATTATATTAGTTATACCTCAGCATTACATTAGTCTAACAACAGCCTTTTCTATAGAAAATCTTTTACTGTTAAATAATATAATATAATATATAAAAATATATTAAATGATATTTATACATCAGAATTGCATTAGTCTAACAACAGTTAGACTGTCTATGCATAAGATATAGCCAGTTGTCTGTTTTTCTAAAGACATTTGTTTTTGTACACGAACATACATACATATATATACATATACATTATATATAAATATATATATATATATATGTATAATGCGTTGCATTATTCTAATGCATTCTTTATGAATAAAATCAATAAGATATAAGGTTGTTTGATTTCGGCAATCATTATACAAAATATGTCAGACCATAAATCTGGTGATGTTTAAATGCTTGTTTTCCCCTTCAAATGCATAACAGAATTACAAGAATTACATAATTCTCTGACCCAAAAAGACTAAACCAGACAAGTGATGCAACAAACGATACAGCATGAAACAATTTCTAAGATATAAACAAATGCAATTCGTACAATTCCAAAAAAAATGCCAGATAACAATCCAAACAGGCAGATATTGATGATTCATACAGTGTCAGCAAATGACACAACAACCCAGAGGGAAAACCCTGCACGGACGGATGTCTGAGGTCAGACTGCTGCAGACATATGGCCGTCTCACTACGCATTCGGCTGGTTATGAAACGCCTGCAGTGTTCACCCTCTCCCCTCTATATCCCTCACACACACACACACACACACACACACGCGCTCTTCCTGCGCTCCTCGTGACTGGCAGAGCTTCGCCTGTAGTGCTGTGGAGTGGATCTAAGTAGGCCGTTGTCTTGGAGACTGGCAGTATGGGATGGCGGCGCTGTGCGCTGAATGCTAACAACCAAAGCGGCGCTTTCACACATGCTCACGGCTTTCCATCTCCCACGTCTGCTCTCGCTCTCCCGCTGCTTTTATCAAAACATACAGGAATTCTTACACTTCAACCGTTTTATACATTTCATATGACTTTTCACTCATACAGTACAAGTGAAATAATCTGAACACAGAATAAAATCAAATACTGGTGGAAAATTAACCCAAAATAAGACACAAAAAAATTACACACACACAAAAAAAATGTTTTAAGACATGTATTTAATCAGGGTTATTATTATGGTTTACGAAAACCATTAAAAAAATGGTTTTTGAAACTAACATTAACTGAAATAAAATATAATATTATAAAATTTTGTTTATCTTGATTTACTAAAGTTGAAATATATATATATAAATCGCGATTAATCGCTTCATAATATAAAGTTATTCTTCAGATAATATTTGAGTGTATACTGTGTACATTCATTATGTCTATATAAATACAAACATATGCATGTATATATTTAAGAAAAATATGTTTATATATTAAATATATTTATATATAATATAAAATATTAGAATATGGATATAAACAGGTAAATATGAAAAAAATATATATACTGTATGAGGGTGTACTTATATATCCATAATAAATATACACAGTATACGTACATATATAATATAAACCGAAACTTTTACTTTGAATGCAATTAATCGCGATTAATCGTTTGAGAGCAATAATATATATATATATATATATATATATATATATATATATATATATACACACACACACAAACACACACACACGCACAAATTTAAAAACAAAACAATAACTAATATTTGTATCTTTTAAAAAACATTTAAAATAGAAAATTAGCAGAACCAGTTTTATTGTAGTTAACTAGAACTAAATTAAAATAAATAAAATGTACCTTGATGTACTAAAAATAAAACACAAATATAAAAAATTACAGTAAACAAAAATAATCTATCTATCTATCTATCTATCTAGAAAATAGATGTTTAGGATGTTTTGTTGACAAAAACAAACACTTCTTTATACACAGAACAAATAACACCATATTATCTGTTTCCCTTCAATACACACTTCAACATTCGAGTTTCAGCACCATCCCAGCACACACTCGCTGTCTTTCACACACAGCTTTCTTCCAGGTGCACATTTCAAATCCTCAGACGCGCTCGCAGACACACAGACCCCTAGAGTCCTATTCTGAGGAGACCGTGGTGCTGGCGACGGCAGTGATGACACTTATTATCCAAACAGAGAAGAAGCCGAGAAATCTCACGCATCTGCCTAATAGTAGCTTTCTCTCCCACGACTCAACCGCAGGTTTTGCACTGCGAGAGATGTCGGTCTCTATGGCTCGGCCGGTTTTGATGTTCCAGCTTACATGGAAACTGGAACATTTTTAAGAATAATATTTTAAGCGTAAACTCTTGTTGGCTCATGCTCAAGCTTTCAGAGTCCAAACACAGCTGCAAACGCACGCATTCGTTCCATAAAGTGTCTTGTTTCTAACCACAACAGGTGTCAGAGTTGGACTCTCTATAGAAGCAGCACAACACGCTCCGTCCCTGGGTCAGTGGGTCTGAGGAGAGCTGCCTGCTCAACAACTGCAGACCCTCAGCTCATGCTGAAAGCAGAAGCAGCACGACTAACTGATGCATTCTGGAAATAACAGAACAGAAATACATCAACTGTGAATTAACAAAACACTCGTGGTCATTTAAAACGCAAAGATAAAAAAAAAAAAAACTCCTTACAAACACGTACCAAGATACAGTGACAGTTATTGCTATGGTACTTTATGTATACCATATTGATATATCTTACCAATAATAAGGTTCTCCACAATACTTACAGGTTCATTTTGAGCATATCGGCACTGGCCTTTTTTTATTTATTTTTTATAATTAATTTCAAAGACTTACAATAAATACAAAAGTATATTAAAATGTATAATTTTATACTGTAATTTCTTCTATCTACAGCCTTGTTTATGGATCTTTTTTTTTTTTTCAAAAGTGTGAATTAATTGAATAAAAAACAAATATATATATGTGTGTGTGTGTGTGTGTGTGTGTGTGTGTGTGTGTGTGTGTGTATATATATATATATATATATATATATATATATATATATATATATATACTGCTTTATTTAAGCTATTTTATGTAAATCTTGCAAATCAATATGTGATTGGTGTGGGAACAATGTTTTGATTTTGTACTCAAAAACAAAACAAGAGACACTCATTAGAAAGGTTTATTGATTGATTGATTGATTGAATGGAATGTTTTTTTTATTTTTTTTATTGAAAATAAATAATAAGAATTGTTTTAGGTGAACCAGGTTTATTATAGTTAACTGAAAGCCACAAAAACATTGTTGTACTTCAAATAGAATAAGAAAAAATTGGTCTATTTGAGCTAGATGCCCAAGCAACATTTCTCATTAGTTTATTTGTCTTGGGTTTAACTTGTAAGTATGTGTAAGTATGTGTGTGTGTGTATGTATATGTATATTTATATACACACACACACACACTCAATGAAAATACTATAGTAATTATAATTATGGTATATTAATTAGCCAAAATAAAATATATGTTAAATTTAAAATGCAGTCCAGCAATAATTCCAGTCAGAATAATCAAATATTTATTTGCATGTCGAGCATTTACAGTAGGCTTTTATTTACAAAAGTATTCAGAATGTTAAGTAAAGAGACTGAAATGAAGGGAAAAATGGATATAAATGAATATAAAAATATAACCAATACTAATTGGATAACAATAATAATAATAATAGGCTAATATACAAATATTATGAGGAAAGATGATTAGTTAATGGACTTACAAGACTGTAGGATGGATAAAAATGCAACTTATGATTAAATGATTAAAATTATGCACTTTATGTAACATTTACTCATTATAAACTTCATTTAAATGCTGACTTTCGCACATAATAAAGTATATGCCTATGGTTGATATAATGATTTAATAATTAAATATTATCTATAATAAATAGTATAATAATTTCTTAATTCAAAATAAAATATGACTGAATCCGCCTCTGATAATCCCGAGTTGCATGGTTTGTTTACGCATTAAACTCATGGCAACAAGAAAAATAGTTCCCTCAACATGGCATCTCGAGGCCATGGCATAATTTCACGTTTACACAAGTTATTATGTCGTGGCCATGACAAAACTAAGTGAACCGACCATTGTCTCTTAGGGGCACCATAATATATATAACACCACTGACAACAAAAAAAAACATGACTTAACGTGGTATCATGCTAAAGAAGAAGTAATGTACTTATTGTGTTTCCCCAAAAGACACTATACGGACTGGTTCATGTTCAATCATTATCACTGCGATTCTCACCGTTCTCAGCCAGTGGTGCCAACACCTCGAAGATCATCTCCTTCTTCTCGTGCTCCACCTGCTTACGGAAGAGGCGAACCAGCTCCTCTGCAATGTTAGTAGAGGCGAACTGCTCCTTACTGGACTCTGTTTGAGGATCAGACAAAAGAGACGTGCAAGATTTATCCAACATGTTCTGATGTATTGTAATATATGAAAATGTATGTAGTAAGGCAGTGTGACTGATTCGAATCAGTAACTCACCCAGCTCTGCCAAGTTGCCAAAGGCAATGAGGCACATCTCAGTGAGGGCAGTGTTTTGAGAATGAACTCCCAGCAGTCTGACCAGTGTTGGGATCACACCCATGATGATCAGCTGAGCCTGCAGTGAGTCTAGACAGGAAACAGCAAACAGGACACGCTCTTTATTCTGGTGCATGCACAGCTTTTTCTGACAACACAGATAATACAGTATATTAGTCATTCTCATTAACGGTTAAATAATAAATATCCATAATTCTTCTGGTAATTACATTGCAATAAATTGAGCTTATCCAAACAATTTTTATTTTCATTACAGATATTTATATCAAATGCCACACAATGAAAAAATTATCCGCTATCACTTTCATCAAAAGTAAGTTTGTATCAGTGTTGTTATCGATAACTACAAGTGGAACTAAAACTATTAAACATAATTTTTGATTAAAAAAAAAAAAACTACAACAAAATGAAAACCCTTAAACATAAATGAGAAATTAACAGAAATTATGAATTAATAGAAACAGTTAAATAGAAATGGATAGGAAATAACAGAAATAAATTCATAGAAATGAATAGGAATTAATAGAAATACATATTTTATATTACTTGTACTATTTTATTTTTTAATGACTCATTTAAGTTTTTTTTTTTATGTACATGGTTCCATTTCTTCCGCAAAACTTCTCAAACTAAATTATGTTAAAAGTAATCAAAAAATAATCACTTGTTATGAATCAACATCATTTATATCCTGAAATGTTTGAGAACAGGCTAGAGGCTGAAAGAGCTCATTTACCAGCTCAAATGCAGCCACATTATATAATGCTCTGAGATTTCATTTTTGTAAAGTGCTTTGCTGAGACTAGCACAGAAAATATAGTCTTGACCTGAAAATGTGAAAGATAAATCATGACCACAGTGGAACAAAGGACTGCTTAGCCATCACATTTCATGTACATACACGGGTCCTTCACCACTGAAAATACTTGTTTTCCAGTAGAAATATCCAAATGTCTTTAGAACAGAAATCTACCTGAGAATTAATTTTGAATCAAATTTTTATATATTTAATAGAGAATATCTTGTTGGTAATTTTGGACATACATACAACACATACATTACCAGGGCCGATATATCTGAAATGATTAGCATCATTCTTTTCTACTGGGCTGATATTTTGACTTATTTTTAGTGGTTTACAAATACATAACCAATTCATCAACTGTTATTTGAAATTTGTTATATTGTAAATAGCAATAGAAAAATAAATAAATCAATATCAGCTCTCAACTACTTATTGTTATATTGCCTTTATATCAACCACTGGTCATCCTGCTCTCCAAGATATCGGTACAGACCATTTAAAAAAAAAAAAAAAAAAATACTGGTTGACAACTACTTATTTTAATATCAGCTTTAGAAAAGCCATTGGTCACACTGCTTTCTAAGATATTGTTTCGGTGATAAAAAAAATATTGGTTGACAACTAATTATAATATCGACTTATTTCACTCATTGGTCACCCTGCTCTCCAAGATATCGGTATCAGCTATATAAAAATTAAACAAACACATATCGATTGACAACTATTTATTTTAATATCGGCTTAATTTTGCTCATAGGTCACCCTGCTCTCTTAAGATATTGGTTTTAGAAGAAAAAAAAAACAATATCGGTTGTTGACTACTTGTTTTAATATCGGCTTTATATCACTCATTGGTCACCCTACTCTCCAAGACATCAGTATCAGCTTTAAAAATAAATAAATACATATTGGTTGACAACTATTTATTATAATATTGACTTATTTCACTCATTGGTAACCCTGCTCTCAAAGATATCGGTATCAGCTATATAAAAACCAAATAAACACATATTGGTTGCCAACTACTTATTTTAATATCGGCTTTATTTCGTTCATTGGTCACCCTTCTCTCTTCAAATATTGGAATCAGGAATAATAATAAAAAAATCATTATCGGTTTACAACTACTTATTTTAATATTGGCTTTATATCGTCCATTGGTCACCCTGCTTTCTAAGATATCGGTATTGGCCCTAAAAAAATCAATATCGGTTGACAATTACTTATTATAATATTGGCTTTATATCACCCATTGTCACTCTGCTCTCTAAGATACAGCTATAAGCCATTAAAAAAATCAATACTAGTCAACCACTGCTTATTTTAATCTTAAAGCTCACTAAATGTATCATTTTAGGTCTCGTTTATGTTTACTAACAGTCAAAGTTTGCACAGCTGCACAAGTAAGCCCTTAAATACCCAGTGAAAAGATGTTTCAGTTTGTCTAGAAATGTCTCGATGAGACACCAAGATGTGGGCGGCACCGGCACACATCTGGTGCCATCAATTTGTCAGGAAGCAGCTCAGTAAATTCAATGAAGCAAAGAGGAGATGGCAGATGAGACAACAGAGAGCTGTGTTAAAGAAGACGGCCCAGGCAGAGGAAAACATCCACAGTTAAACAGGAGAAAAAGTTATTGAGTATGAAAGACCATGGAAGCAAAGTTTGGTACAAAGAATTGTAGCACATAACCTTTGAAAAAATTATGCAACAGAAGTCAAATTTAATAAACAGTTGACAGCCCAAAATGATTCCTCCCTACTACATAATTGCTTGTTATTTGCTTTATCGACCACAGAAGCTTTGTTTGCTGGTTTGAGAGCAAGAGGAACATTTGAGCAACAGCTATTGGCTAAATGTACCACCTAAGAAAACGCAACATAACAAGCCTTGGCAGAACTGGACATTAGCCAGACATCATTGAGGAACTCCTGCCAGTAATCGAAGCCCAAATCACGTCAAGGAAATGTCAACCGGGGACCTGCAGATCTCACTGATGGAGAATGAGTCAGGTTTCCTAAAAGAACTGTGAAGTATTGCATCTCATTTAAAGCTCATATAAGATTGAAATGCTTTAAGTACTTTACTTTTTTAAATCTAGATTTTACCAAATAACTGAATAATGAGTAACTTTACTCTTTATAATATAAATAACACAAACACATGCATTTAAAAGAATAATTCAATCCCTGGATGCTGAGTGGCCAATATTGCCTCTCAGGCATGCTAAAAAAAACGATATACTAACAGATATGAAGCAACAACATTCAACAAGTACATAAATATGCCGTGTTTATTAAGTGTTGGGTTAAAAAAGCACTCTAAAATTCTGCTAATAGTATTTAATATAAACTTTAACTATAATACATTTTCATTTTATTGCAAGTAGCATAACATTCAGTTCACACTTACGTATATCCTTTTAAAGAATATTATTTCTGTAATAGTTAAGATAAACTGTAATAGTTTAATGATAAAGTGTGCTGCTTCTTCACAAAGGAATGAATCATCACTGAGAGACTTGGTTCAGTAAGTATTTTGGTTGCCAAAATATATATATATCATATATATAAGATCTGACCAGTCAAGTACAGTGAATGATGTACATACTGTAAAACCTCCCCAAGTGATAAGCTTATGTGATTAGATGAGTCATTTATATGGTGACTTAGTAAACATGATGACAGACTTTAAGTTAAAACAGATACGCAATGCAAGGAAAAGCAATCTGTTACATTGCACAACATTTGAGAGAAAGAGAGATGAGGGAAAGAAAAGACTGGTTCAAAACATTGTGAGGGTGATATTCAGCATTAATAAATATCCCACTGGCTTTTTCTCCATTAAAATCATATCTCACCATTTATTTTCATCAGGAAACCAAAAAAAAAACTAAAATGCCTGACCTAAATTTGTTGATTTGCACTAGCCTCTGGAAGCGAGGTGTAATAGATCGAAAAAAGCTATTATCATTTCAAGCCTTGCTGGCAAACCGGGATGAGGGAAGCAGAGCTTGGCCTGTCCATCAATTATTCAAGGACATAAAGTCACAAAGATGTACATTCACTGCCTGCATTCCCTTAAATATTAAACAATGCACTGCCCTGCTGAATAGCACAAGGCCAGAGCCTTATGTAACCTCCTGGGCATGCATGATACAGACACTGAAAGCTATAGGATCTTCCTGGGTAAACTATTCTTTTAAATGTGTCATTTTTTAAATGGTAAAAACCTAGTTTAATATGAACAGCCAATCAAAACGTTGCTCTGTTTGTTTAAGCAGTACAAACAAGAGATAATTAGTGGAAAGCTGTATGTTATCATTTCCATTAGTCTCGATGTCAGTTGCTCAGCTGGAGCATTCAGCTCTGGAAGTAGTAAACCTGCATGATAGACTGTTCAATTAAAGGGATTTATTTTTTAAGTCAATCCACAGTAAAATTACCTCAAGTCAGTGGAAGACTGAACAAAAAAAAAAGCGCACAGTGCCATGTTTTTTTTGTGCATTTTTTTTTGTGTCAAATACACTATTTTGAAAATAAAATAACAATATATATATTTTAAAAAAATGTTTTATTAAAAATATTTTATTAAATAATTTTAAATAAACATAAAAAAATTAATATGTTTTTAAATTAAAAATGTTTTATTAAATACTTCTAAATAAACATAAAAAAATTATCTTACATAATTTTTTTTAATTAATATGTAATGTAATTAATTATTATTAATTTTTTTGCTACTGCATGCAACAAAATGTAACTATATTTATTATACATTGTCATATTAAATAAAAAAGCAAGACAGTTGAATTCATAACATTACTAAACAGTAACACCATCTCCACCTGCAAAGGACAAGGAAGCTAATCACCACACAAAAGGAGCAGATTGTAGCCATTTGGTGAAAGACATTAGATTCAGAATACACAGAAGTTAAACAACACATAGGCTTTCTAAGAGTGGTCCCCTACAGATATTACCGTTGATGTTCAACTCTGAGGAAACACTGACTTCAGACTCAAACCAAAGCACGTCTGTTTTTACAGAATCAGAAAAATCAATAAAATGTCTTATCTACTGTATGTAGTACTGAATAATTTAGAGAACATCTCAGACTATACCAATAAGGGACCATTCAAAAACATCGCCTGGTTTGGGGGATCGGTCATTACCATTATCATTGCTATAGTTCATCAGCATGCCACAAAAGACAGTCAAGAGCTTCCCGGTGGCCGGGTCAGTGCTTTCGGCCAGAGACTTAATGTGCTCGGCAACTATCTGAGCACCGCCCGCTGCGTCAACTGCACTTCTGCCCTCATCTGCAAAACAAAGAGGTCACATAAAAAAGAAAGAAACAATAAAAAAGGCAACCAATGACAAAGAAACATCAACCTGGAACAGAATGACAGAAAAAGAGGGTGTTAAAGGAATAGTTCAAGTCTTCCCGAACCATTCCTTTAATGGAGATATTCATGAATGCATCCTTATGGAATGTAATATGACAACTGATAACGTAAACACAAGAAAAAATAAGCATTTTGAGATAAAGGAAGAGATCAAATGAGAAACTGTTTGCTGGAATCCATTGGATTTGTTTACGGCAGTCAGGTTGACATGAGGTGCAGACGTAACTAAAGGCAAAACCAGAGACCAGAAGTGCAGTAGAAGCACAGCAATCGAAATCCAGACTGCAGCAGAATCGCTAACAAGGGAAGGTGTTAAAAGATCCTCAGAGACGCCGTGGTCCAGCGGAGGCCAGCGTTATTTACTCAGAGCATCAAAGTCAAGAGCGTGGCTGGATCTTCCGACTGTTTTAAAAGCAATATGAAATGCAAACTAATTTACTTTTGCAGCTAAATGTATTTCAAGCACAATTCAGCGAGAAAAACCAATGTAGGGTGGGACTCAACATTATACATTGGGAAAAACTCAACAGTAGCATCTGGAAAGGTTTAAATGTTATGGTGTGGAGATGTTTATGTATTCACGCCGTGCCAGCATCAAAACCTACTTTCATGGCGTTCTTAGAATAAATTACCCAAGGTGTACAATTAACAAAAAGACATTTCAAATCTACACTAGACAAAAATGATAAAACGCATTCAGGTGAAACATTTGTAAATAAATCCGTTAAACACACCTCTGAATAAAACCACTGTCTATTTACATTGAAAACAGTACAATCTAATAAAATATGCTTCCCAGTCATTTCAAGGCATGATGTTTTAAAACTCCATGTGCGAGTCTTGTATGACCTAAAAGACTCCTTGTACAACAACTTGGTCATACCTAGATTTAAAATTAGTACAATTAGTAATTACCAAAACAGCACCTAAAATTAAAATTTTAATTGCACAACAATAATTAAACAGTATATAAATAACACTAAAATATGACTGCTGATGATCACCTGTGCAAAACTCAATGACAAAATTCTACAATGTTATTGATGTTTTTAGCAGATTGGTATGTGGTGGGAGGGTTAGTGCTAGTCAAATCCCCAAGCCCATCTCCAAGTCTCCCGTCTTCACCATCCTGCATTACAAGATGCTTTGACTGCCAAAATAAAAGTGAAGCGGAGTCTCTTACACAGCACTTTAATTCCATTTTTAGACATACAAGTTTTCCAGTAAGCTCTTTGACCAGATGACGGTGTTTGCGTGTCAGACATGAGTCAGCTTAGCTGGTATGAAGATTGTTTCAGGTTTGTTTACACCGATGCGTGCCCACGCAGAGTCTACGACAGCTACCTTCTACCACACGAATCGAGGAGACAGAGGACAAGAAGAGAGAACGTGATTTAGACGCAACAAAACAAAGTAAAAGATCCGAATACTGAAAACAAAGACATTGAACGATTCCCAAATTGGCTTCTTTGATGGGTTTTGGATGCGGTGCAGTGAAAAGACAGCTTCTGCGTGGGGTTTCCAAGCGGATGAAGCCCTTGAGTGAAATGCATGATGATGACAAAGGGTCCGAGCCATCCAGGATCAAGTTCAGCTTCACCATTAAACACATCTGTGTCCGTTTGCCAAGGGCTTCTGATGCAATGCCATTTGTGTCTCTCTGCTATAAGTATTTGGAAACTGAACTGTTATCATCACTTTTTACTTAATTGCTAGTAATACATGTGTGACACTGGAACACAAAACCAGTCTTAGGTCTCTGGGGTATATTTGTAGCAAAAGGCAAAAATACATTGTATGGGTCAAAATAATAGTGTGACGAGTGGGGCGGGGCCGAGAGGCGTGGGAACGAGGAGTGAGGCCAGGTGTAGTGATTGGAGATGAGCTGCACCTGCGACCCACCACCTGTCTCGAGTCCCACGTAGGAGATGGAAGGATATAAAACTGGAGCGACGACCGTGAAGGACGAGAGAGGACCAGGCCTGGGCAATATTTTATGTTTGCTTTTTATTTTGTGCGCACCAGTCGTCCGTGAGGGGCTGGTGCGCTGTTTTGTGTTTATTTTTGTCATTAAAGTTTCATTTTGATTGTGCGCCGGTTCCCGCCTCCTTCTTCCGGATGAATACGAAAGTTTTATTATTACTAATAGATTTTTCTTTTATGCCAAAAATCATTAGGATATTAAGTAAAGATCATGTTCCATGAAGATATTTTGTGCATTTCCTAACGTAAATATAATAAAACTTAATTTATGATTAGTAATGTGCATTGCTTGGGCTTCATTTGGACGGATGATGTAAACATCTCAAATTTAAAAAAATGTAACCATATGACTTGATTTGTGCTTCAGGGCCACATATTAGAATTAAAACCATTCAAATAATAATTAAAAAGGAAAATTATTATTAAATACTTATGTCATAATTTCAGCTTCTGTGATTCTGTTTATATCTTACTATCTATCTGTCACTGATGTAGAAATATACCTCTATCTGATGCATTCATAGTATACAGAAAGTCATATGTATGACATAAAACATTTTTAATTATGATACAGTATACTAAATTTTGGTATTTTGAAATAGAAAGTAAAATCAAATGAGATACCAAGTCACCATTTTGAAATAAAAATTCAAACTTTATAATTATGAAATAAAATTCAAATTAATGACATAAGTCATAAGTATGAAAAAGTCAAAATTATGAGATAAAGTCACAATTGACGATTCAAATCTAAAATAGTCACAATTATGGACTATTTTTGGAGAGATTTTGACTCTTCATGTCAAAATTATTACCTTTTTTATGTTACAATTATGTTTTTTAATCCCTGTGTGGTGGAATTGTCCCTCCCTTCATATTAGCTACTTACAAACAGATAAATAAACACATACATAAAGAAATTAACGGTTTTAAAGGTTCACTGTAAAAATATTGAGCGCACTCACATGAGCTGAAGACTCATTATATCAGCTGCATAACAAAACTGCAGTTTTCTTTCTCATTTTTGATGTATTTTTTATTAAACATGAAGTTTAGGTAGTACATTACGACATGCTCGTCCATTTTTTTAAAGCCACCAGGCTATAGTTAGCTCACAGCACTGAAGCATGATTTGCTGCCTGCTAATTGGTTGGGTGTTATGGGAGTGAAATTCCCGCTCTAGAGAGCTTTTGACTGAAAAACAATCTATGCAGTGCAGTATGAGTCAGCAATATTTTTCAACTATAAATTTTCAATTGTAAATACCCCTTAAAAGTGAATTTGTCAATGTTAGTACATAGTAGTACACTAAAATAAAACACAAATAGAGTAAAAATCACACTTTGAGAAACTACTTTCTGAGAAATGATTTATGTTTAACAGGTTTGAAGAGCCACAGATGCGAGTCACTGGATTATATTCAATAAATCTCCAGAAAAACGTCTGCGTCCTCGTCTTTCCATCAGTCAAAATCTCTTGATCCTGAGAGCTCCTCAACTTCCCATTTTTCATCCATTTATTTCCCTAAACTCGACTCGTCCCAAAGGTTTCAGATATATATATATAACATACAGTACATGTCACCACTGTATGGTTAAGATTAAAAAGAAAAACGCATTACAGCCTTTAAATATTTGTACACTCTGTCTACAACGAAAGGAGAAAAAAATGTGATAAAATTTAAATTATCAACCACTGCTAGGTCATCAATATGATTCATGTACAAACTAATTACCAATGGGCTACTTAATTATTGATGCGAAAGTGTGCACGAATTCAATAATTCAACAGTCTAGAGTCGAATTATTCCTCTTCCACCACATTCACGTTGGGACGTAGTGTGCCGATAGACGATGGTATTGTTTATCGACAACAGTCAGAGATATTGGCCTCTTTATAATACTAATCAATATTAGGGCTTATTTGTTCCATCATATTTATTTTTGCATGTTTTTACATCGTTGTGCATTATAACCAATCACACGGGATTACGTTGAGCTTATGAGTGCAGGGGCCAATCAGATGCGTTCAGATGAGTCATCGCTGAGTTTTGTTGCTCACTGCTCTCTCGCAAATTCTCTCATCATGGACAACAATGTGCATAACATGTGCATAATATCATAATATGTGCATAACGTGCATAAACCCGACTGAGCTTGTGATTGTGTTCTTTGCTCATTTTCTGTAGCTGCTTTTTGAATAACTCCGGAAATGTAAGCATTATAATTAGCTTACAATGTTTCTATTGAATTGTTATCATGTTAAATTCAAATTCAGTTATATGTGACCCTGGAGCACAAAACCAGTCTTAAGTTGACAGGGTATATTGGTAGCAATAGCCAAAAAATAATTTTATGGGACAAAATTATAGATTTTTCTTTTATGCCAAAAATCATTAGGATATTCAGTAAATATCATGTTCCATGAAGATATTTTGTGATTTTTTTTACGATAAACATGATTTATGATTAGTAATATACATTGCTAACAATTAATTTGGACAACTTTAAAGGTGATTTTCTCAATATTTAGATTTTCTTGCACCCTCAGATTCCAGATTTTCAAATAGTTGTATCTCGGCCAAATATTGTCTGATTCTAACAAACCATACATCAATGGAAAACTTATTTAAATTGACACTTAAGAATGGTTATGTGGTCCAGGGTCACATATTAAAAAAATTAGGCTGCTTTGAGCCTTGCCTTACACTGGATATGGTTCACTTTCTGGCTACGAAACTAATTAGCACGATAATATTGTGTATCAGTGATATCGCAGGCTGACGACAGGTCGATATGACAATTGAGCATATCACACAACACTATTGGGACATCATCAACCAATCAGAATCAATAATTCAGCAATGGTATAAGCTCTTGTACAATTACCTTTGGAAACCATGTGTGAAATGAAAAAGTGCTCAACTATCAGCTGCTCTGCCCGCCTCATGTCACTCATTCAGACAACTGTAGCAGCAGCTCCCCTCCAGATCATCCCAGACACTCGGACAGATCTCACAGTAGATGCAGCTGAGGGGGTGATGATAATGGGCACTTACGGCTGTCGTAGCAGATGTTGCCGAGGGCTCGTCCCGTCTGGAGCAGTATCTCCTGGTCCTTGGAGTTTAGCAGCTGAACCAGTGGAGGAATGAGGCCTGCCTCCACACACGGGCTCCTCATGAATTCTGCAGAGAAACAACCCTTTCAGCGCAATAAAACTTTATTAGATAAACACTGACTGACTAAAAAATGTGTTGATAATTTACCAGGTTACTTAGATGTGACAGGTTGCAGATTACACAGATTACAAATCTCACGGTTCGAATCACATTACAGTTTTTGATCCACAGTTCGGATCATTTTTCAGATCAGCAAGAAAAAATTTTTTGAATTTTAAATTGCTATCCATTTATTACTTCTATGATACCATTATTACTACTTCTATGGTACCACAGCAAATACTACTAGAAGAAAGTTTAAACATAATTAAAGAGACAAGAGAACAAATAAGAACAAATACACAAATTAGATATATAAAACAAGCATAGATAAATACAACACAATATGTATGTAAAATAATTCATTTCGATGTTCGCCCAGCATCTGAAACACGTGTGTGCGGCTGTGCGCCTGGCGAACTGCGCGCGTGTAACAAAGTACCCTTTTGTCTTTTCTCTCTGGAATGGTTTAAAATACACTTGTGTGTGAAATAAAAATAAATACAGATAACACTGACTCTCGCCCACTCAAAACAGAATGCAGCACAAGACTCCCTCTCGTGAAGCAATATGAGCGGTTTTTGAGAACTGTCAAGGAAACAGTCACTTTTTCTTCTAAATTTGTGGCCTCACGTCTTGTAAAACATTTTCAAATACTGCGTTAACTGTTCATATGGTATTTTTCATACAATGTTATATATTATTTAGAATTTTTTTAACATGCAATATGCCTTTAAGCTTTCACAGCATTTCATCTAGATCATCAGTAGCAAACAATGGAGACTGATGGACAAACTAAGTTATTACACCATTTCAAGCATTTAATCTGAATTATATGTTATGTAAAAAAGAAAAGGTTCATATTGGCAGCATATTCGCCGATATATCGGCGAAAGGCTCATATCGGCCGATAATACTGGCAAAATTATATTATTACATATATAAATGTAATAATCATTTAGTACACTGTATCATTTTGTTTATTACTATTTTGATATCCTAATATTTTTAATTCGTTTTTATTTGTATATTTTCAGTTTTTTTATTTTTTTATTAAGTTACAATAATTTTGTTTTGTGCATTTTTCATTTTTATTAGCTTTTAAATATTTCTGTTTAGTTTTACTTTGTTTTTATTTAATACATTTTAGTATGTCAATTGAAATGTATTTTGTTTCAGTTAGCTGCCAATGCAACATTTATTTTGTTTGAATCGGTTGAATTTTTTTTTTCAGATTAATTTGAATTAGCAAAAATAAATAAACAATTTCATTTTAATCAACATTAACAAGACTGACAAGCAGCATCAGTCACATTTAAAAAAAAAAAAAAATTAACTAACCAAAACAATTAAATATTTAGAAATGTTGAAATGTTTGAAATTCCAGGAAAATTATGTAAATAATGGCTTCTCATGGAAAGTTTAGTGCACAAGTTCAAGTTTTTCACCTAATTTATAGAATTTATTTCAGCTTTAATTCAATTAATACACTTAAAATTAAATTTTATTTATTGATTTATTCAACCATTATTAATAGTTTTAGTTAACAACAACAACACTGGTGCTAAGGAATTACCCTAATCAATGCACCAAAGTAACAGCTCAGTAAACTGTACTGTAGCAAATGCATCGCTTAAATCCTATGTATCCTGCTCCTGTTAGAAAGTGCTGGAGACATTGCAGATGAAACGCAGAGGTTCCCCGAGGGACGCTGACAGCTGAATGCCAGCAGAAGCTGCCAGAGATCTGGCACACCAGCAGGCCACTGTCATTAGCTACCTAGCAAACTGCTAAAAGCCCATACATTATTTTAACCTTTTTATCTCAGGCATTCTCCATACACTTCCAAACCCCATCTCTATCTGTCTGAAGTGCGCTTTAAAGAAACACTTGTGTAATTAGACTAAAAGCTTAAGGTGAAGAAGCACAATGACTTTGCAGGACTGCAGGTTGAGCCTGCATAATGTAAACCAGGCTAATAAAAAATATATATATTCTAAAGATTTAGTACTAGTGATCAGAGAGAATAATTAAGCTGATCAAAAACACAGAATTACATGCTGTGCTGAAGTGTTCACACAATAAATGTAATTGCCGATTTGCTGTTGCATAAGCAAGGTAACTTATCTGATGGCGAATGAATGTTTCTGTGAAACAGAGTTCAAAAACTGAATGAAATCACATCTACAAAGCAAAAAGGAAAAACAGATTCTCAGCTCCACAGAGAAAGCTCTCCTGTATTCTAGTTTAGTGTGCCAAGCTGTTATTCAACCCTGATAAAGGTGTCATATGTCGTTGCTGAAAATAACATTATTTGGTTTAATGAAATGTGTTTATGTGGTTTAAGGTAAAAAACAACAACAAAAAAAACATTATTTACCACATTGTTTCTCCTTATGTCCCGCCCTCTGAAGTGCATAGATTTTTACAAATCTCATCGGTCTGAAAAGCAAGGTGTGCTCTGATTGGCCAGCTCTACAGTGCATTGTGATTGGCCGAATACCTCAAGCATGTGACGGAAACAGTACGGCCCTTAACAAGGGTTGTGTTGTGTATCACGTTGTAATGCATTTTTTTTTAAGAGAAAACCTACATGCAATGAATATTAATATTTAATATTAATAACGCATTTATATTTAAAAATCATTTACTGTACAGCATACATTCACATATTATTTAATTGTTTTGCCATTTAATTTATAAATTAAAGCAATAATTGACACTTTCGAAACAATTGTTAAATGCAGAGAAATTAAATTTTATCAAGAGTAGTAAATTAAAAGTGCTTACTGCGGTTATAAATATTCATTTTCTCATATAGCACTGCCTATCTGAGGACTGCATCACACATAGTGCGGTGTGTTTATGAGTCAACTCAATTTTAATCTGTTTGTCTGTTTTGAGATCGACTGGTTCCACTGGGCTGATCTTATAGCTTAATTTTAATAAAGACATGCATGAAAAGCCACAGACTTGACTGCAGCATCAGTGAAACTGAGGGAGAAGCAGCAGAGAATATAGCAGAAACAAACAAACAGACCTGAGTGGCGATCATTTCAGGTTTATTTATCATTTCAAAGCAGGTTTCTATTAGGAGTGATAATATAGAGCTGTACTAAGGCTAGTGAAATGAAGGCAGTATATTGAGGCTCTAAACTCACAAAAATTAAGACATTGATTATATTATTATACCATCAGGGTTTTTTTCCCTTTCATTACAAAAAAATATCACTAAAGAACTGAACAGTCATTTTTGAACATGCACAATGTATATTTTAGTTATATCAGTAGACTAAATAAATGGCATAACATTGGCCCAGTGTTATTTTATCATCATTGGGGTAATATTATAGCAGGGCTTTATAATTAGCTTTATTGGAGGGCTGGATAATAGAATTCAACATTTGAAGGGGAACAAAGGGGTGGGGGCCGTCCCAATCTCTTCCTCGGGGGCCTATAAAACTAAAAAATGTAAAAATTCTGCAGTAAGATTAAATAACATTACCAACACAAACATATACTGTATAAAAGTTTAACATTAGTGCTGTCTGCCAATCCATACAAAAAATTAACTAATCGCAATTTTTTGTAATTTATCGTGATTAATCTCATACTAATATATTTATATTGTCAATTTCACACTGAACCTCCAAATTAATGTAGAATCAACAAATATGGTATATTTTAAATATTTGTATTATTTAGTTTTTTTTTTTTTACCAAGTTACCTATTTATTAAGACCTGTACCATGATATCAATAATGCTAATGATGTCACTATTCCATGAATTCCCCCTCAATTTTATCCATTAATTATAGCAGTATTATTGAAAGCCATTATTTTAAACATTTAATATGATAAAAATGTTGACATGCTTCTGGCACGCTGTCTGATTCGGGCCGAACGCGCAGACTTTCAAACTATACTCCATTTGACAATCATCTTAGTCAAGTGTCTGCGCTATTTCTCTCCAGAAGTTATGACTGATAACTAGGGCTAGGCGATTTGGCAAAAAAAAAATCTAGATTTCTAGCTATTTTTAACTAGTCATATTAGAAATGTAACTACAACATGATTCAAATGACTTTTTCTTTATTAACCCTCTAGTTAAAGAAAATTCTTTCAGCCTGTCACCATGATGCAAACTTGATATATAAGACATGCAGTAGTGGTTATTAAACATAAACATGGATGCGCTTGACTGTTGCGTTCGCGTCTCTTGCGGCATCTCATGCCTTAAACTGCACTCTAAAATAATGCCCCTTAAGTTAAAAGTTCACTCCCATCTTCTTGCATTTTTTTTTATTATTCCACGGCCCATGTCACATCTTTGACGACAAGGGAGTGCATTCTGGGTGAATGGCAACTAGCGATATGAGCGCGTCACACACGATTGGTTAATCTCGTATGCTGACATGCGACTGATTGTTCTTCTCTATTAACTGTTATCAACGGCATATTGTCAGTGTCTAATTCTAACATCTGGTAATATTTCTATTCAAACTCGTGACCCCTCGATTTCAAAAAAATTAAATAGTGGCAAAACATAAAATTTGAATTAATCTATAAAATTAGAAAAATTGCCCAGCCCTACCGATAACGCTGCCATTTTTCGGTTGTGAAACGATAGCCCACCAGCGTTGCCACCTTGTGAACAAACTCGTTTGTGCAAATTAGGCATATGTGCAACCTGCGTGTACTCTTCCCTCGGGCTGCCAACTGAATAGCCCTGTAGTTTTGATTACTATTTTAAATGTGTTTGTTTGTTTTTCTACCATTTAGCAACAGACATAATAGATTAGATTTGTTTTATACAGGGCCATTTTTGTCCAATTAAGTGGCATTTTTGCCCGCAGCCAACACACACTCTGCCTATGATTGTGTTGTAAACATGAGGATCTCCTTGTCAGAATAGGCTGGTTTAAGCCACTGTGAACTTCTGCATGAAGTTGCATCCACACCACTAGGTGTCTGTACGGCAAAAATGATGTAGCAAGCAACAACTGGCGATCCAGGAGCACTTACCATTTTTGGCCACCTCTGCAATGATGTTGGCTACTTTAGGTGTGCATGAGTTCTGCGCAGACAGAAGAGCAGGCATCATGGCAAGAACACCCATCTCCTGGATCTTTGCACTGGTCTCCACATCTGAAAACAGAGCGAGGAACATCACTAGATTATATGATAGTACCTTGGCAATAAATTACAGTCACCTTTTTAAACAGCTGCAAGAGTGTTTCAACACATTGTCTGAGGTTATGATGGTAAATTTGACATCTTTCACTCTTCTGACAGCCATAATCAAAATCTATTTCTAGCTTTCCATTTACTTTTAATCAGGTTTTCAGTTGGCTACTTTTTTCTTGCCAATATGACACAGCAGAATAAAAAATAGCTGCAAGGTTTTTTCATCAAAATGGATTTAGTTCAGTCCCACATTAATCTGAATATAAGAGGCCTACGCTGTCCTTAAGTCAAGGCTCCTGCCCTTTTCAATCATTCTTCATTTCAGCTGATGCTGTGAGGAACGAGGAAAATGAACAGCTATATAAAAGACATGCAGACTTACTATTTTGGGCCAAAGCTTTGAGCAGGCAGTCCAAGCAGCCCTCGACACTGTCCGCCGACGAGAGCTTCAGCGTCTTCAGGGCTTCGCTCAGGTTATCTGCTGATGGACCAGAAACAATGGACAGCTTTATCTCTTCAGTGGTTTACAACTGCACAAAATCATAAAACGACAAATCACCTATTTCTATAAAGCACGGCGTTCTCAAGGAGCCCACATCAATAAACTGCTGTAGACAATCTCCTGCATGCTACATCTACCTCTGTCTGATTGATAGTTTAGACTTTTTTGCAAATCAAAGGCCTTTTAGTATCACTCTGTGAAATCTTTATTGATTTTCATAAAGTAATTTTAAGATTAACTTCTATTTTTCAAAGTAATATTTCAAGATTACCATTTACAGAAGCAACTAATGACATAATAAAAAAAGTTAGAGGTTTAGAGAGCTTTGATTATATAACGTAAGCATTTTATTATCCCCTTAATAAATTTTTTATTTTAAGATTATCATTATGGAAGCAAGTAATGACATAAATGAAAAAAAAAGGTAGAGCTTTGGAGAGCTTTGATTATATAACTTTATATATTATCCCCTTAATACATTTTTTATTAAATAAATTCCTAAAATAAATCCCTCATTCATTCATTAGTAAGACATTTATTGGGAAATATAATATAAATAATAATAATATAATAATGCATTATATTTACATGCATTTGATTTACTCAACAAGCTATCATGATTTCATATTAATATAGAAAACGGCATCTTATTTTAGATATATTTTAGCTCAGTGTGGGCCTCTAAAAAAAAAAAAAAAAAAATTATATATATATCTTCGTCCTCAAGTATGACCTCTATATTGTCTTATGCTATATATATGTATATGTATGTATGTATGTATATATATATATATATGAGCCATAATACTTTTATGTATCAAATATGATATGCAACATATGAAAAATAATAGATTGGATTAGACTAGATTTTTTTCAGTGTTTTGTATATAATAGGTCGAATAAACGGTAACTTTTTTTTTAATGGGATTTTTTTCAGAGTTACTTCATCCTTTACAGGGACAGGGTTAATTTGATAACTAAACATACCAATATTAGAATTACTAATAAGAAAGTTTGTCTTACAGTCTGTATGTCTCTGAACTTCATTAAGACTTCAAGGGTTGACAGTGAGCACTGAGGTCAACAGGGTCGAGTCCAGATCTCGGGTCCCAGAACTCATCATAATACACTCATTTTGCTGACGCTTTAATAAAAAAGTTTCATGCATTATCTGGGAACTCGACCCATGACCTTGGTGTCGCAGATGCCATGCTCTACTGTCTGATTCACAGAAACATCTGTCATGATTGGAAGCTCTTTACTAAGGTAGAAGAGCTCAACCATAAGCCAATTAAAGTGTGAATGGTGATTCTTGAATATAGTTGTCACTCTGGGGATGTTTAAAGCCAGTGAAGCCTTCGTTCCATTAACAGACTCCAACAAATCACGTCGAGATAAAGGCCAACAGAGACCATGAGTCAGATCTATCATCAAATCACCCGTCTACTTTATATTTAATCAAGAAAAAAGAAATAAAAGCACAAATTCCCTAAAACTTTCAGATGCAAATTAACTACATCATACTCCTGCATAAAGCATAACTACTATAGTATACAAACATACTAATTAAACCAGCTCCAAGTTCAAATGAAAATAAAATCAGTGTTTTCTGCAAAAAATAAATAAACAAATATATGGTGCAATTTTCTACACAAAATGATTGTGTCTTCTTTGTGTTCGTTTGGATACCAAAAAAGTGAATTTGAAAGACAAATTGATCAAAAACGCTAAAATTACATAAAAGTTTTCATTTGTTAAAATAATAAAAACACTGCAGTTGGAGGTAACACAATCAAGCATGCTTTTGGTGTGAATTAATAAGTTGCAATTATACCAAACTCCGGCAAAATAGTATGCAAATAAAATTAATTATCTTAATTTTGTTGCGCAATATTTTCGAAATGCACACATTTGAATTAAATAGAGGGATAGCACATACACAAATAATAATTTTGTTATCATTTACTCGCCCTCATGTAGTTTCAAACGCGTTAAACACAAAAGAAGATGATTCGAAGAATGCTGGTGGCTGAACAATTGCTGGTACCCATTGACATCTATAGTATGTGAAATAAAAAATACTATGGAAGTCAATGGATGCCAGCAACTGTTCAGTTATCAACGTTCTTCAAAATAATGTTCTTCATTGTTTAACAGAAGAAAGAAATGTGTACAGGTCAACTGACCAATCTCACTTTTTTTCAGCTCTATTTTCAACTCGGCATGAAATCAGAACTGATTCTATTTATTTTCTTCAAGCATGTTACTGATCATTTTGTGAATTATTCATTCATGCATTTTTTTAAAAATAGTTTTACTTTGTAATCTGTAATGGAAACAAAAGCTTTAAGATTTCTTTAGCTGTTTCACTCAGTAAAACATCATACTACGGTAGTTGCAATGTCGGTTTCATATCAAGTGAGATTTTTTTGAAAATATTGTCAGCATTTTGTTAAATGGAAGTCAAATTAACATTACAGTAATAGCATGAGAGTACATTTCTGGTTGAACTATCCCTTTAAAGAAATAAAATAAAATAATGTGTTTAAGCCCTAAAACTTGCACAGATGACACACGTAACAGAGTACATATGATATTAATAATAATATAAATGATAGCATCAGTTAATAAGAACTAGTGCTGTCAAACGATTAATCACAAAATAAATGTTTTTGTTTACATAATATATATGTGTGTGTGTGTGTGTTATATTTATATTGTGTATATTTATTATGTATATGTAAAATAATACACACCCATATAATATATATTTTGAAAACATTGAAATGCATATATTTATATTAATTATATAACAGATAAATACATTTAATATATAAATAAAATATTTGTCTTCTATATGTGCTTGTGTGTGTATATATATATTATATATAGACATAATAAATTTACACACATATATTATGTAAACAAAATGTTTATTTGGGATGCAATTAATCGTGATTAATCGTTTGTCAGCACTAATAAGAACATATTTCTGATTTTATGTCAAATAACGTTACTTGTGCCTACTGCTGGAGCAAATGTCTGCTCATATGTGACCTGCTTTTCTGCCGACTCACCATCTAACTGTTTCATGATCCAGATTGTTCAAATTCATGTGAATCGGTTTGACAAGGATGTTCACCACACATGCACTGATCTCCAGGTGTCTACTTCACATATTTGTGTCAAGTATTGCATCACAGGCTGTCAATCAACACAAGACTGGGATGCGCTGGGGATGTCTATGAAATATGAGACGTGTTTATTAATCCCATATCTAAATACTCATTGTCTTCAAGCACTGGTGATCATCTCACGGAGCCAGATTAATATAAGTAGCTCAGATATGAAAGATGAGCATGTGTGGTCCTGTTGTGCATGTGTTAATAATCCATCACAGCCTGTCTCTGAAGGATGGGCTCTATCTATAATGTGAACACGCTCTGTTACTGTCTGAGCCATTGACTCTCACACTCACTAGCGTGCATTAATCATTTGTGTGTTTAAGATTAATTACTGATCATGAGGAGTTCATATTCTTCAGCAGATATCTGCAAGTCGTCATGTTTCGCGATACTCACCCATCTGGCAAGAATGTGATGGTCCTGACGGGCTCTGAGTGTGCTCTCCGGAGGACTGAGTGTGCTGGTTATCTCGAGGCGGGTACCGGATCGGTCTCGGTTCGCTCGTCAGACAGATATCCGGGCAAGGCCCACCTTAACCCTCGCTGCTCCGGTGAAAACAGCCTCTGCCGCTATAAATGTAACGTTACCGGAAAGATGCATACAACCGGGTGAAAGCCCTCTGTGCTGATGTCGGGGATTACGTTATTTTACCAGAAGAGATGAAGACTCGTGTGCATCAAAATAAATACAGCTGCACTTCCTTCTAGTGTGCGAGCGGACTGATTCTCCGCACCGTAAGCCCCGCCTTCCACTCAGCTGATTGGGTTGTGGTCCGCACAGAAGGTTCTTGTCTCCACGCTGATTGGTGGACCTCGATATCGTTAAAACAAGCCACGGCCTTTAAAGGGTTTCGAGTCATGTTGCTTGTGTGGAAACTGACTCGTCAACGCGAATCGGTTCTTTCGAAAGGTTCGCTTTAAATCGCCGGTTGTAAAAAAAAAAAAAAAAATCAGTTATTCGTGTGCGCCATGACGTAATTACGTCATCACGTGGTCAGTAAAGCTGTTTGTTAGTTTTTATTTCAAGTTCTATCTATCTATCTATCTATCTATCTATCTATCTATCTATCTATCTATCTATCTATCTATCTATCTATCTATCTATCTATCTATCTATCTATCATAGAGCATAAATATAGTTAGCAGTTGCATTTCATTCGTTCGCATTACGTTTTATTTAGAACATATGAACGATAAACTCTCTTTTATCCCCGTGTAAAATTAGTGGTGAATTGAATTGCTTATTTCATTTTTGATCAATTTTAGAAAACAACAGGAAGTAGAACACCTCTAAATAATAACAACAATAATAATAATAATACCACTAAATAATAATATTACGCCCTCCACTGGACATTTTTGTGAAGTAAATGATCAAAACAATTGTAACTGTGAAAATAAATATGACAATGGTGTAATAATTAATATTATTTAAATATATTATACAGCTCCAAATCCATTCATGCAAATTCAGCAAATTGGTTATACATGAACAAAAATACATTTATTTATGCAGAATTAAATTTTGGTGATTAACTCCCTTCTATGAAACACTAATGACCTACTAGATTTGTATTAAATCAGAGGAAAGCAGTGTTTATTTGTTCATTTCAAAATGTTAATCATAAGATAATTATCTAATTTATATAAAAAAAAAATTAAAATTAAGTCTAGTGGGATTGGTTGCTATTTGTCAACAATTTAAATACAACCTTTTACATGATTTGGCAAAGCATTAATTATTAACTAAGCAAATAAACTATTAAACGAACTATTAATTGCAACATTATTATCACATTATATACTGCATTACATTCTACAAGAAGATAGCCTTCTAAAGTCAAATACATATCTGATAAAACAATAAGCTCACATTAATTAGCTGCTCTAATTTTCTATATAAGTAAATTTTATTATAAAACATTGCATATTTCGATTAACATTGAACAATATTGTTCAATAATAAAATGTTCTTATATAAAGAATTAGAGCAGCTAATTAATGTGAGCTTATTGTTTAATCAGATGTGTATTTGACTTTATATTAATAAAAAAGCAAGCAGGCTCATTAGCTCTGCAGCTGCAAACACAGCAAATACTATTTTGTATTTAAATACATTTTGTCTTAGTATATTTTGTATTTTCAAAATACATACAATATTTTATTCCAATCTACCTCTTTATTAGACGGCTCATTTCTGCATCAACAAGTATACAAAAATTCTAAGATTAAATGTATTTAAATATAAAATAGGTTTTCAAATACAAGTATATCCCTGCAGGGAATCAGCAGTCTAAAAAAGAGGTTGATTGGAATAAAGTATTTAAAAAATACTAAAATACTAAGATTAAATGTATTACAATTATTTTTGATTAATCACGATTATAATATTTGTGTGAGTATTTATTATGTATATATAGACACACAGCATATGCTTTGAGAATATTAACATGTATTTA
This sequence comes from Carassius gibelio, assembly GCF_023724105.1. Taxonomy (NCBI): domain Eukaryota; kingdom Metazoa; phylum Chordata; class Actinopteri; order Cypriniformes; family Cyprinidae; genus Carassius; species Carassius gibelio. The sequence goes on along the minus strand of NC_068402.1, from coordinate 35,616,796 downwards.
AGTGTATATATTTATATTCTTAGAAATTATGTCATATAAATACATTAAATATATAAACATATATACATGCATGTGTGTGTTTATAGACATAATAAATACACAAAGTACACACACATTATGTAAGCAAAAACTTTTACTTTGGATGTGATTAATCGTGATTAATCATTTGGCAGCACCAATTTAAATGCATTGTTTCTTTTTAAAGGTATTTCAATACAAAATAGTAATACTGCCCATCCCCCTGCTGAAAAAAACAGCATATGCTGGTGAGGTATGTTTTGGTGCTGGTTTATGCCAGTCCTTTGCTGGTCATGTGCTGGTTTATGCTGGTCCTTTTGCTGGTTTATGCTGGTCCTTTGCTGGTTTATGCTGCTCTTGTGCTCGTTTATGCTGGTCTTTTTGCTGGTCCTTTGCTGGTTTATGCTGGTCCTTTTAGTGGTTTATGCTGGGCCTTTTCTGGTCCTTTTGCTGGTTTATTCTGGTCATGTGCTGGTTTATGCTGGCACTTGCTATTTTATGCTGGTCCTTTTGCTGGTTTAGGCTGGTCCTTTGCCAGGCCATTACCAGCATAAACCAGCAAAAGGACCAGCATAAAACAGCAAGCACCAGCATAAACCAGCAATGGACCAGCATAAACCAGCAATGGACCAGCGTAAACCAGCAAGTGCCAGCATAAACCAGCATAAACCAGCAAGTGCCAGCATAAACCAGCAATGGACCAGCATAAACCAGCAAGTGCCAGCATAAACCAGCAAGCACCAGCATAAACCAGCAATGGACCATCATAAACCAGCAAGTGCGAGCATAAACCAGCAGTGGACCAGCATGAACCAGCAATGGACCATCATAAACCAGCAAAGGACCAGCATAAACCAGCAAAAGGACCAGCATAAAACAGCAAGCACCAGCATAAACCAGCAATGGACCAGCATAAACCAGCAAGTGCCAGCATAAACCAGCAATGGACCAGCATAAACCAGCAAGCACCAGCATAAACCAGCAAGTGCCAGCATAAACCAGCAAGCACAGCATAAACCAGCAATGGACCAGCATAAACCACCAAGTGCCTGCATAAACCAGCAAGCACCATCATAAACCAGCAATGAACCATCATGAACCCACAATGGACCATCATAAACCAGCAAAGGACCAGCATAAACCACCAAGTGCCAGCATAAACCAGCAAGCACCAGCATAAACCAGCAAGTGCCAGCATAAACCAGCAATGGACCATCATAAACCAGCAAGTGCCAGCATAAACCAGCAAGCAACAGCATAAACCAGCAATGGACCATCATAAACCAGCAAAGGACCAGCATAAACCAGCAAAAGGACCAGCATAAAACAGCAAGCACCAGCATAAACCAGCAATGGACCAGCATAAACCAGCAAGGGCCAGCATAAACCAGCAGTGGACCAGCATAAACCAGCAATGGACCATCATAAACCAGCAAAGGACCAGCATAATCCAGCAAAAGGACCAGCATATAACAGCAAGCACCAGCATAAACCAGCAATGGACCAGCATAAACCAGCAAGTGCCAGCATAAACCACCAATGGACCAGCATAAACCAGCAAATGCCAGCATAAACCAGCAAGCACCAGCATAAACCAGCAATGAACCATCATAAATCCGCAATTGACCAGCATAAACCAGCAATGAACCATCATAAACCAGCAATGGACCAGCATAAACCAGCAAAAGGACCAGCATAAACCAGCATAAACCAGCAATGGACCATCATAAACCAGCAAAGGACCAGCATAAACCAGCAAAGGACCAGCATCCCAGTGTCAAAACATACCTAGCCAGCATATGCTGTTTTTTCAGCAGGTATGACAGCTTTAACAGCTATATATAGCCTAAATTGCCTGAGAAAAAAAAAAAAACATTAAAATAGGTCTATTTTAAGTCTAATATCTTTACAGAGACATTTAGAATTCAAAGTTTGCCATAAAACAAACATAACAGCAGTTAAATAGTTGTAAGCATGAACACCATCCCCGTGATAATAATTGTCACAGAGAGACAATTATTGTCAAAAAGGTATTTGAGAAAGTAAATGAGAGCGTGTCCTCTTAATCTGAGGGTTAATTGTTAATCTGACCAAACACTTACACATAAAAAATAATAAGAAGAAAGATTTTTAATGTTTAACTACTGAGTTAAAGAATTCGATGTTTATATTGTAAGATAACAATATACCAGATTACGTTGCTTAGCAACATCAGCACACATGTCAGTGATACGTCGTGCTTTCTAAATGTTAATATTTTTATACCTCCTTTATAGTCCTATGAGACGAAATGACGGTAAATTATTTTACTAAACCGGAGGTCAAGTTGCAATAAACGAGCGATCAAAGGTTATCACGAGAGCCAAGAGCCCGTGTTACAGACAGCAGCAGCAGCAGCAGCAGATGACACCCCCTCCCATCAGCAGCAGCAGCAGCTCACATAACTCTCCAGCGAGACTCAGCCACGGAAGCAGGATTCACGAGCCTCCCGTGTACTGTGTGTCTGTCGGTCATGGATGCGCTGGGTAAGAAAGAGCGGAGAGAGCGGGATGTGAAGGGCTTTTTGAAGAGGAACTGGATTCTCATAGCGACCGTCACAGCGGTGATTCTGGGTAAGATGGGCCACATTTCTCCGCATCGCAGATCTCGCTTCGACGTTAATTATGTATCCAGTGCTGTGGTTTTATTTTCTCTGTCTGTGCTCGCTGTGAGATGGATGTGCAACGCCGCTGTGATATCATTCAGTGCCTGGTTTGACAATAAGGGCAGTTCAAGTGTTTGTGTTTGTGTTTGTTGCACTTACATATCTGCAGGTGTGTTGATGGGTGAGTGTGATGAATGAAGGCATTGATCAGTGTGTGTGTGTGTGTGTGTGTGTGTGTGTCTAGATATTTTACTACTGGCACAGAGAAACGTGAGCAGACTTCCAGTATGCCACAAGTAAAATCTAAAAGCTAATTGAACGTGCCCATAGTTAAAGGTTAGAAAAAAAAGACTGGACTCACTGGACATGTGTTGATCTTAATTTAAAGGAATAGTTCACATAAAAATAACTAGTCGCTGATAATTTGCACCAAGATGAGTTTGTTTCTTCATCTGAGCTGATTTAAAGAAATTACATTACATCACTGGCTTACCAGCGTATGCTCTGCAGTGAATGGGTGCCGTCAGAATGAGAGTCCAGTCAGCTGATAAAAACATCACAGTAATCCACACCACTCCAGTCCATCAGTTAACCTCTTGTGAAGCGAGAAGATGCATGTTTGTAATAAATCCATCATTAAAACTTTTTAAACTTTATCAACCATTGCATTGCTTGCTAGGAGTCCTCTGCCCATGGTGCAGCTTTCTCCATGCACTGTATTTAATTAATTTAATCTCAATCAGGAGATAACTTTGCATAATTTGCACACAGTTTAAAACCGTTCTAAACAAATATGTGTGTGGATTTTAATTTGAGAGGACAGCTACAGGAGAAGGACGTTTTCACAGGAGGAAGCGTTATTGTTATTTCGGATAGTTTAATGTATTTGCTGCTTTCAAACACGCAGATTTCACTTCACAAGATGTTAATTGATGGACTTTAGTGCCGTGGATTACTTGTGGATTATTGTGATGTTTTTATCAGCTGTTTGGATTCTCATTCTGACGGCACCCATTCACTGCAGAGCATCCATTGGTGAGCAAGTGATGCAATGCTAAATTTCTCCAAATCTGTTCAGATGAAGAAACAAACTCATCCACATCTTGGATGGTCTGAGGGTAAGTACATTTGAACTATTCCTTTTAAAAAAGGCGTATTTTACTAAACGTTTGAGTTGAAAATGCTAGAAAACGTGAAAAGCAGCCAAAGATGATTGCTGGTCTCCCAGTTTGACAATTTGGAAAGCATCTTGAAATAGATAAAACCAGCAAACTAGCTTGTGAAAAACAAAAAAATTCAACATGCCACGAAACACAGTCAGATGTGATGCAAAATCCGTAATTAATAAATAACAAAATGCAGAACACAAGTGAGAAGCTTCTGAGAACACAGTTGAACCTTTCTGTTATATACGTGCTCATCACATAGTTGTGTTAATGCATGCCAGAATTAATTATGTGCATTAGTTTTTTTTTTATTATTATTATTTTGCATCTTGAGGCCAGTATTCACAGCATTTAATTCTTTAATACAGTTTTGATGCGGCATTTGTGTGATTAAAATATATAGCTTTACAGTTACTGAGACAACTTTACCTGAATGCCAACTCTCCCCTATACATTTTTGTGCAGAAGTGTACAAAAAAGTATTTATGACGACCACTTTATAATAACAAATGTGTACAGTTCTTGAAAATAAAAGCATGGTATAATAAATTGTAAATAATCATAAATGAGCAGTTATTTGCCTTGCACAAACTGGCCTGTTTGTGAAGGCTTAGTCATCACAACATTAATGGTTTAATGCTTGGAGAAATGCTCAGAACTTATGGGCTGTCCAATTAAATCTCACTATTGCTCTATTAGGCATTTCTGATCTGATCCGTGAGGCAATTAAGCAGCGGTCATAGATTATACACTATATGTTTTGATGAGAAACGTCTTGACTGCAGTGATGGCATGTACTATTTTATATCAAATGAATAACTTATGCAATACTGCTATCATAATATTTATAATAATATTATTTTGATTGCATTTTTTAGTGGTTTTGTAAATATAATTTTACATTTAATTAGTGTTAACTGTTTTAAACTCTCACTCTTCTGCTTGTTTTATACTTAAAGTTAATCATGCTATGTTTATTTTATTTTATTTTATGGATTTATACGGCCATGTTCGTGCACTGGTCAAAACACAGATTCACTTTTTGATGTCTTGCAAGCTTGTGCAGAAACCTACAATAAAACAAAAGGCAGGTCAAGCCAGTCACTCTTTCAGTGTTTTCATAACATCTTTTATTTACTCAGTCATAATCATTATGATGCTAAAATGTAATAAAGATATGTTACATTACAACAGAGACTAGATAATTGTCTGTGGTCACCTGGCTTTGGTTTAGCCTCGTTAAACATTCAAGACGTCTTCAGGACGTGTACTCAAAACTGAGAATATCAGATATGGCATTACATGTTAGATATACGAATAGTTGTGAAGCCATCCCTCATGAAAAAGAATCACGTTTTTGCATACTTAGTACTAAAATAATATACTTTAGAATAAAACCGAATGTAATCTTTGCAGACACTTAACTGCATGTTAATTTCAAGCTAGTTTACATGCAATTAGCTTAACTTTAGGGTGACACTTAAGTAGGACTTTTCATCTATAATTTCAGAATTACTATTATTGTCTTTGAACATTTGGAATGATGTTGCAGTTTAATACATTTAAAAATAATTGCTTTAAATGTAATATTAAATAAACAGTTTTTAAATGTACTTTAGCATGTTAGTCAACAAAATAAGTGTAATTCTTTTAAGCGTTATTAAAACAATGATTTAAATGTACTTTAAAGTAAAACTGTTAATTTAATTTTAATCATTACAAAGTTCAGCTTTTAGAAACCTTAAGAAAGTGTCTCTCTTTAAGTGCACTTAAGTGGCCTTTTTTTTCATTAATATTATAAAGTTGTCTAAATGAAGTGCTTATCAATGTGTATTACTAATCAAAAATTAAGTTTTGATGTTTTTCCGGTCGGAAATGTACAAAATATCTTCATGGAACATGATCTTTACTTAATATCCTAATGATTTTTGGCATAAAAGAAAAATTGATCATTTTGACCCATACAATCTATTTTTGTCTATTGCTACAAATATACCCCAGAGACGTAAGGTTTTGTGCTCAAGCGTCACATATAGCCAAATCCATCTTCATAAAAGAATGAAACTGAGATGATCCTAAACTCAAAATGACATCTGTTTGACACGTGTCTCGTGTTGTGCATCTGATAACATTCACAGGAATATAATATTTCCCCCGAACATCACAAAGCATTTACAGCTCGCTATTCTTAATGTCAGTGAGATTGGAGATTTGGAAGATCTCTAACTCTTGCTGTGAAACCACTCTGAAAATCAGTGATGACACTTAGTTTTTCATCTAGTAATTACAAATGAAGATGATCTTGAGATATTATGGGAATATTTAGCTCTGTACATTCAGACTGGCTTGTTTTGGGGTTTGTGTAGATTAGGCACAATGGAGAGTTTCCCATCTGCACTCAGTTTGATGTGCTCTCTGTCTGTCTGTCTGCAGGGATCGCGCTGGGAGTGCTGGTGAGGGACTACACCTCTCTGTCCCAGCTGGAGAAGCAGTACTTTGGCTTCCCAGGAGAAATCCTGATGAGGATGCTAAAGCTGGTCATCTTGCCTCTAATCGTCTCCAGCATGATAACAGGTATCGCTCCCTCTTCAGCCCAGATCACATCTCCATTTATGACTCGCAGTCAAAATTCAGAGGTTGTAAATGTTGCCCTTATGTTACCATTGTCCAGGGTCACCTTCAGGGACGAGGGTCCACCCATAAAAGATTAATCACAGCCCTGCCGGGGTCTTCTGCCTTTTTCAATCACATGGAATTTCAGAATCACCCACTAGCTATAATGAAAAAAATAAATTATATTTAAAAACCATTAAATGTGCAGCATTATAGTCATATATATTTATGACTTCCAAACATGTTTGTCAGCCAACCATTGTTAAAGTTAAAACTACAGCATAAAAAAAAAACTTGATTTCTGCTAGTTTCCATTTTTCCCAAAAGATAACATTTCTCGTTTTAATTTGGTTTAAGTTGAGGTCCTAAAATAACTACAACTAAAATAATGATAAAAACTATAAGAGCCTTTAAGGAATACAAATTACAAAAATTAGATTAATAATATATTATATTAACAACTAACTACAATAGTAGGGTACAATAGATACAACATTATACTTTGTTATGTGATATGATTAGTACCATATTTTCAAATACAGTTGTTTCATTATAAATATAGTGATGATTATCCGTCTAGGGGTAAAGGACACAACATGAAAAGAGAAAGGAAGCAGGGATTCTTTTGAGGGTTTTTAATGGAACCAAACAAAAATAAACTCTTTCCTAAACCCTAACCAAAATTAAATAAGTAGAATATTTTAACCTGACTCCCTAACCAAAACAGATCAAAAAGGTTACAATAAACAAAATGGCATCAAACACCTTACTTTCTCCCAACCCTCTATATTTACAATAATTTACAAACTATTTACAAAATCAGGCAAACAGAGTTAAAAGGAAAATCCAAATCTGTGTCATAACAAGCAATAGGGTCAAAATGTCAAACAGTTCCTACTTATAAGAATCGTATAAAAATTCAACCAAACAGCCAAAACCCAGCAACTCTTGCTCTGCTCTGGAGAAAGGAAGTGACATCAGGGCTTTTAAGGTGTGCCTAGTTTTGAATGCACCAATCCAGATGGGCCAGTCATTAGCCTGCAGGAACCAATCAGCATCCTACCTGGTCACAAACACTTTCAAAACAAAAGAAAGACAGAAACGAGAAAATGCTAAACAAAGGGTTGTAACAGGTGGACAACCAACTTAATATAACTGATTATTATTTACCACCTGAAGCTAACCATGGCATGTCAACAAATGGAAAAGTCAGCCAGCTATTTATTATCATGGTGATTATTGTGTCATTAGTCAAATCTATTGTGCTTTTTACCATTACCATAATTTCTAATTCTTCTGTTACTGAAGATCTGTTGCTTTACTTACCTTAAATAAAACTGAAAAACATTAACAATCTGTTTGTCTCAAAACCTTTGCTACATAAATCTTTAAACAGTTTAAAGAACATGCAATATAAGATTAAATTAGCTTTGCATTGCTGTCTGTGATCAGACAAGGAGCAGCCAAATTTTTAAGTGCAAAGTGAAGGTGCTGAGGTGAATTCTGTGCCGTAGTGTTTTATAAGAGTACATAGTTAAATTCAAAACCCACTGTGTTACAGTATTTTCCTATATAGAATTTAAGTTAATATTTCAATAATTGAACAAACCATTCACGTTCACAGTTCTTTGATCTTGGTCAATGGTTACATTCGGGTGGAAACTCATCATCTTTTACCTTTTTTAGTAAGTGGTTTATTTTAATTGTTTTTATTTAATTTAAATTTGACATTGTGTGTTTTGATTAATTAACTCTTGTTTAGGAAACACTGGCATTGTATAGCCACATGTTTTATTGCTGAAATATGTACAGTATACAGATCTGTTGTGTTTTGGACACCATCTTTATCATTTCTGGGCATAAAGGCAGTAAAGTTCTTATAGTAATCATTGAAGATCAGCAATAATGATTTCATTTTGATTACATACTGTTATAATGCCAATATACACACGTCACAGTCATACGTGCAGCTTTGGCAGATCCAGTGCTTGATTACTGGATTAAAATGGCCCAGGTTTATTCATCTGACTGAACACCAATTAAGCTTAGTGTGTATCAGTACACAGTTTAGAGATCATTCATAAATAGCTGTAATATTTTTCCATGTTCTAAATGTGTTCAAACTTTGCATTGTCACTTATCAGTGCAAATCATCTGCATTTATGCTACTGATAATGTCTGAAACCTCACATCTACAGTGCTTCCAAACGTTTGGAGAGTAACTGTAGCTACAGAGCTTTTTTGTTGCATTTAACCCAATTGCATTGGTTAACATTCTTTGTTGGCATTGTCAAGTGTGTTCTTTGGAGAATGCATGAGAAGTATTAACTCCAGGTCTTGTTTGTGAAGGAGTGGCAGCGCTGGACTCCGAGGTGTCTGGAAGGATCGGTCTTCGTGCGGTGGTTTATTACCTCTCCACTACCATCATTGCTGTCATTCTTGGTGAGTCACGTAAACATGACACCAATAAGCTTTAAAGACATAAATTGTGATTGTTTAACAATGATGTTGTGCTTAAAAGGAATCGTTCTTGTGACGACGATTAAACCTGGGGTGTCTCAGAGTGCTGATAATATCGAGAGAGCAGGAAGCACTCCCAATGTGTCCACCGTTGACACCTTACTGGACCTGGTTAGGTAAAAATCACACCAATTACAGGATGTTTTTATATGTTTTCCAATGACCTCATACAGTATTGCAAAAGTTCAAGGGTTATTTTTGGTTAAGTTCATGACCCCTTTAAGGAATACATAAAAATTAACAAAATAACAAATTTGTGCAATGACTTGACCATTTTAGGTATGGCTTATATGCACAGATAACAATATAATGTAATGTAATATAATATAATATATTAATTTGGTTACACTTTAGTTTGGGGAGCAGTTCTCACTATTAACTATGATTTTTGCCTCAATAAACTCCCAGTTTGCTGCTTATTAATAGTAAGTTAGGTAGTTTAGGTATAGGGTAGAGTAAAGGATCTAAAATAAGGTCTTGCAGACCCAAAATATGTGCTTAATAAGTGCTAATAAACAGAGAGTATGCTAATAATATGCATGCTGGTGAGCAACTAGTTAATAGTCAGAACTGGTCTCGAATCTAAAGTGTTACCAATAATATGATCATGAATCTCTTTATCCGAGTGGTTTGTTTATCTCATTTCTTCATAGGAACATGTTTCCTGAAAATCTTGTGCAAGCCTGTTTTCAGCAGGTAAAATATACAGTTTATACAACTTCTATTAAGTCAAGCAAATATACTATATAGTTTGAATAAACATCATTTGTGTTTTAGTATAAGACGCAGCGCAAAGAGATTGAACCATCGAAAGCCAACATAAGTACAAGTAACACGACTACATTTCCACCGTTCACCACCATTATCTCAACAGTTGCACAGGTGAGAGAAAAATCAAGAGCAAATGAATGGTAAAGATGGAGAATGTACGTACTGATTTTTGGCTTCTTTTTACTATAGAATTTGACCAAAGACTACAAGATCGTAGGCTCATATTCAGATGGCATTAATGTTCTCGGTCTGATCGTATTCTGTGTGACGTTCGGTCTGGTCATCGGCAAGATGGGAGAAAGAGGCCGGATCCTGCTGGAGTTCTTCGATGCTCTGAATGAGGCCACCATGAGACTCGTTCAGATTATTATGTGGTTAGTTCTGAATGACCAATTCATCAAGTTCACGACAAAACATGGAAGATACATCAGCCAATAAATAATGTGTTTCTTGGAATATATCGATTATAAATGTAATGTATTTTCTCTGGCAGTTACATGCCTGTTGGCATCTTGTTCCTGATCGCTGCCAAGATCATGGAGGTGGACGACTGGGAGATCTTCAGGAAGATGGGCTTGTACATGGTGACGGTGCTCAGCGGGTGAACACGCTTCTTTAATCTTCTCTTGTTGATTAGCAGAGGAGCAGATTTACTGTGGGATCTGTTCACTCACAGATAAGAGCCATGGACATTTAAAACTGCTCCAGCTGCAGATGTGCTTATTATACATTTCATAAACTCCACACTTCCACTAATCTGAGTGATAAAGGTGATGGAGCATCAGTCAGGAGATTCTGTAGCTGCAGTTAAACAAATGCCATCTGCACTCGTGTGGAATGAACTGAACACACACTGCTGAGTCAGACAGAATACAGTGTAGCTCTTACGAATAGAGAGGATATAAATCCAAGTGACCTTGGTAAAAATAGAGGATGCCTTTTAAACCAGTGGTTCTCAACCCTCACTGATCCTCCAAGAGGTGCGCGAGATAACTTACAGTTCAAGTATGATATATTTAATACTTTCATGGTTAATAAGTTAAATAAACTTAAATATATTTGTGACCCCGGAGCACAAAACCAGTCATAAGTAGCTGGGGTATATTTGTAGCAATAGATAACAATACATTGTATGGGTCAAAATTATCCATTTTACTTTTATGCCAATAATCATTAAGATATTAAGTAAAGATCATGTTGCAGACAGATATAACATAACCGAATGAAATTTCTATTGGTGGAACTGAAATAACTAAAGTTTTCTCAGCTTTTTGTTCAAAATTATCCTTTTTCTATGAAACTTGCAGATTTTCGAGAGTGGACAAAACATTTTATTTAACATATTGCATGTTCAGATATTCATACGACATTCTGGAGCTATGAGATGATCAAAAATGCTTGCAATGGCTCACAACTTAAAAAAAAAAAAGCATTTTTTTACAAATATAATTTTTATTCTATTCTAATGTACATTGCTTTAAAATATGTTTTCCTTTCACAGACTAGCCATCCATTCCATCATATTCCTCCCCCTGATTTACTTCGTGTTTGTGAGGAAGAATCCATTCACCTTCTCTCTGGGAATGGCACAGGCTTTACTAACAGCTCTCATGATTTCCTCAAGGTGAGTCGATGAATATTTTAGCGCCGGTATATTGACTAAAGACTAAAAGATGCACTTAGTGAGTCGAAAAGCTTCAGCCAGTTTGCATGTAATATAAATGTAAAATCTAATACATTTACAAGTATTCTTTTTTAAAATATGCTAAAGTGTACCTCTGATCCTTAAAAGAATATTTTATATATCAAACCTTTTTTATTACAACTAAGAAAAAACAATTTAAAAAGAAAATATTTAGTTTTTTGATGCAATAAATTCAGACATTTTAGATGGGACTTTAGTGTGCCAATACATTCTGCACAAGCAAAAGACACACATTTTCTCTTTTAAATGCTATGAATAATTCTTTAAAAAAATAATAAAAAAAAAAACTTTAAAATAATCTGAGAAGCAGCCTTTGGTTTTGTGTTTTGATCATTATTTTGAACTTTTTATAGCATGGCTGCTCGGCCCTGCTCCTGAACACCTGTTATTCCAGTTTTTTATATTTTATGTGGACAGAGACCAATTTAAAATGTTAAGAAATTGCTATTATGCAATAACAAGAGTCTTTACTGTATCAGCTCAGCCACTCTGCCGGTCACGTTTCGATGCGCAGAGGAGAACAACAGGATCGACAAGAGAATCACTCGCTTCGTTCTTCCAGTTGGTGCGACTATCAACATGGACGGCACTGCACTGTATGAAGCTGTTGCTTCTATATTCATAGCTCAGCTGAACAACTATGACCTGGACGCTGGCCAGATTGTTACCATTAGGTAAGTGGGATATAAGCCAACTGGTGTGATATAATAGAGTTAAGTGGCTTCATGAAGGACAAAGGCCCGAATGATACTTTTTTTAAACGTTCATTCCACAGTATCACGGCAACCGTCGCCAGCATTGGTGCAGCAGGAGTTCCAAATGCTGGACTGGTAACCATGGTGATAGTGCTCACAGCAGTGGGCCTTCCTGCCAGTGATGTCACCCTCATCATCGCTGTCGATTGGCTGCTGTAAGTATCTGGTTTCCATGACCAAAATGACAGGTGTAATTAATGTGCCAACCCATATCACCCAGGTTCCCACTTCAAAAACCCAGTAGGATTTTTCCATGGGCTTTTGGATTGTTGCAGAAAATAAACTCCAACAAAATGAACACAATTAAATTTTTATGTTAAATACAATTGGCAGAAGTATAAAGCTAAACGAAGGCTACAGATTAACTAAACCAGTCACATGACTTCAGTGTCACCACCATTAAGTTTCTGACAATCCATCCTAAAAGTTTAAGTTAGAATAGTTTGCACCTATTAAGTATTTTACCTGTTTATTATAATGACGTTTAACGTTGTCCCATTTAACCGTTCATTAGCAACTGCCTTTTTCAATGTTTATAAATGTTTTACTGGTGTATTTTATGCCGTAGAATGATACGTGAAAATACACTGAGCCAGTTTTCACCATAGACCTTAACAGGAACCAGAAGTGCTAAAATGCTAAGTAGTTTCTGGGTTTTGGCTTACAAAAATACATAATTCCTGCAGCAGTCTATCGGTTCATCCAAGTCATCCTGGAAAGTTCGTATTTACGATTTGAAAAGTTGTTATTACAAAATCAGATGTGTTTAAATCACTTTGGTTAGGGCAAGATGGCGAAGTACTCTATATATTCTATCATTACGGTATAATACTGTCATATTTAGTTTATGCCACCTTGCTTCTTTTTTTTTTTTTTTAGTTTAAATGGAAAAATTATTATAATTCACAGTCACTGTATACATTGTGCCATATTTTCTTACTGACATGCCCCCAACCCAGAAACTGGCTGAAAGAAATGGTGCATTCAAGTCATGTTGGAGAAATTGTATTTATGCATTTAACGCACATGAATGTCAATCGTAATTACAAGTGGAAAACTCCGAACTTTCTTTAAGCCTTGAGTTGTGGGCATCAATGACAAACATGCCAGACGTGATGGCTGCAATGTTTTTCATTTACAATAAGCTACTGTATAAATTAAAAATAATTATTGGTCGGGCAATATATCAGCAGATATTAGAAAAAAATTCAAATATCGGCCGAAATATTTTCCTTGGCGATATATTTGTCGACCACTAATTATTTTTAATTTATACAGTCCAACGATAAGTTTTTCTGTTTGGCTGATGCGTTCAAGCCGGAACTTCTATTTTGATAGAGCGACAGACTTTTAACTTTAATAAAACGTTAAACATACTTTTTAACATACTATTAAATTACTAATAAATTATGTTTCATTGATTTTTTTATCCATTATTTAAAATTTCTTTATCATAGCTGCTTTATATCGGCCATCAGCCAATATGGGCAAAATTGGTCGACCACTAAAAATAATTTAATTTATCTAAACATGTAAGAAATATGATAATATTGTACAATTATGAGACACATTGGCATCTTTTGGAAGCCCATTTCTGTCATCGAATAAAAAAAAAAAAAAAGTTTATTTCATAATTTTGACTTTTTCCCTGCAATTCTGAGATGTAAACTCAGAATTATGAGAAAAAAATGTCGGAATGGTGAAATGTAAACAGATTTGCAATTGTATAACTTGATATAAGATGAGATAGTTATAAACTCACAATTGCAACAAAAAATTAAAATTTTGGGAAGAAATTTAGTGAAATAAAACATTGTGTGAAAAAAAAATTGTGGTTGCATTTTTATTTTTATAATAATTCTTTATATAATTTAGTAATTTAATAAAAATGATATCTCAGAATTATGATCAAAAAGTCAGAATTATGAGTTTACATTTTTTTTCTCAGAATAAAAAATAACAAAGTAATCACAAATTTGTATCCCACAATTGCTACTTTTCTTCCCAACATTTTCTTGCAATTGGGAGTTTAAAACTCACATCTCACAATTCTGACATTATATCTGACAATTTAAAAAAATGCGTGTTATAAACTCAGAAGTGAAAGAAAAAAATCTGAATAGTGAGATGAAAATTGCTTTTTTTTTTAATTATGTGATGGAAACAAGCCTCAATCTCGCTCTCACCAAATGACTTCAACACACCTGACAAAGTAAATATGACTTCCTAACTCATAAATACAAACTCCCTAGGCTGCAGCCCTCCAGGAATTGAGTTTGACACCTGTGTCCTAGGAGTTCTTAAATATAAACTTCTGACATGACTTGAAGTACATGGTTTCTGAAGGACCATGCGATTCAAAGACTGGGGTGATGACTGCTATAGTTTGAAGTTTACATAGATTTTTCCTATTAAACCAGCGATCGTTTCCGTACCATGATCAACGTGCTGGGAGATGCCTACGGCGCTGGAATAGTCCAGAAGCTGTCAAAGCGAGAACTAGAGAGGATGGATCTGACTTCAGACGTGGACGCAGTCAACCCCTTCGCCCTGGAGACCACGATGGACGACGACGAGTGCGAGAAGAAATCTTACGTCAACGGTGGATTCACTATCGACAAAAGCGACGCTATTTCTTTCACTGAGACCTCGCAGTTCTAGAGGTGCACGGTGCTCACTGCTGAACATGTGACGGTGTAAAAAGGAGTTCAGAGAGGTAGGAGCCATTCATAAAACCAGTGCCATGATTAGGACGGAAAGTCATTAGCGAGGACATGATTGAGCACCGACATTAGCAATACCACCTTCTTCCTTTATTTTCCCAACCGTGCTCTTGAACTTACGTGTGCGCTAGACTGAGAGAAAACTGTGCTTCCATAGTTCATTAACATGTTGCCATGAATTATGCAAATTGCTGTTTTCTTTTTATTAACGGCGGTTGTTTCCTTTGGTTTTGTACTAACGAATAGCTTTTTAGCAGTAGGCGATTTTCGTATTTGTGTGTTTGAGAAGGAGCTCTGTGCAATATCGTGCATCGGCAGATTAGTGTAACGTACGCATGTTGCTAACTAGCCAATGTTGTTATACTCAGAAAACGCTGATTTTAAGGTTATCGAATTCCGCTTTCGAAAATTTTCTTCGCAAATTATGTTCACTTTTTCAAATTCGGTAATGTGTGAAATGTTGCCAGTTCTGTATTTGCACTTGCTATCGAAAGCCAAATGTTTATGAGCTTTGCGTGTATTTCATTTCAGGTTTGTGCCAAATTGAATGTGTTGATATGAAGGGGAACATTTTTATTCGAACGTTGCATGATAAGGACTTGATATGGGGTACAGAAATGGCCTTTGGAATGAAAATGAGATCCTTTGTACACAATTATTTTGTCATGATACTAAAGGTGGCAAGCCTTAATAGTTTCTTCAGCAAGCCACTAATTCATTATTGTTCTGCTTTTGTTGTTGAATCAGAGCTATTCTGGAGAATATTTTGAAAAGACCACACCGATGATGTTGTCAGTGCCAAATTTCTGCCATTGAGCCAGTTTGAATTTTATTTGACAGTATTTCATTTCTTTATACTTTGGGTTACATCAGAAATTAGAGAAAATTGTCAATGTGAAGCATTAATGGTCGGCGGTTCTGAAACTGAATAAACACTGTAAAGCACACCATTGTACAACTGTATTTATACAGTACAGTAGTCAAATTATTCACACTGTATGATCCAACGAGTACTGTATGTGTATCCACAAAATAATAAAGACAAAGATGTCAACACCTGAAAAAACATCCCTGAATTGACTTTTTTCCATTTATTTTTTCACTTAAAAATTATTCACTTTCACTTAGATATAGATAGATAGATAGATAGATAGATAGATAGATAGATAGATAGATAGATAGATAGATAGATAGATAGATAGATAGATAGATAGATAGATAGATGTTCTTCGTTTAATACTCAAGGGGAATGTCACAGAACAAGCCTTTTGTACTTGACTATCAACTAAAGGAGGTATTTAATTTGACTTGCTAATGAATGAGCAGCATTTGCATAAAGATGCTAAAAATAAGAAGAAAGAATGTGATCAAAGCACTACTGATTTGTCACTTTTGATTATTTTATTTCTCTTTTTAGGAGGTGGACTTCTGCCTTTTTTGCTTTATATAAGAATTGAATTATGACACAATGCAGGCTGGTCTCAAAACAAACTATGATCTATTACTGCACCACAGCTCCAACAAGGGAGCCAACCTTTTTGTTATGAGGGTTATATTAAGCACATGTACCATTTTAAGTGTCTGGAGAGTCCGTTTTGCTCGCTGTCTCCACTGAAACACACATTTCAAGTGTTTCTGAATCAGGTGTGAACAGTTGGGGGGCCTCCAGAAATGGTTATAAACCAGCAAGCTTCAAAAACACTTACTACACAACTACAAACAAACACACTCGTAATTGAATGGAAAAAGATGGAAAAAGATGCAATGCCACAGGAAATCACACAATCCTCTGATTCATCTGTGGATAAAAAGAAGTCGAAGTAAACAGTCTTTGTATACAACCCTTGTGCACTCAAAAGTGTGCTTTACTGTATTAAATGCAAACTAGTGCACATCAAACCTTGTTATATTTAAGTTATATTTAAACAACTATACTTCTAGATATTATAATATTAATGAAATAAAAGGCCACTTAAGTGTACTTAAAGGAAGGGCATTTTAACGACTATGTTTCTGAACACATTTAAGCACACTTTTAAAAGCGCTATGTAATCTTATCAAATTACAAATTTTACTTTTTAAATCATGTCTTTTTAAATCATGTTTCAATAACCTTTTTTTCGTGCTTTAAAGATAAACACTTATCTATAATGTGGTGACTAACACAATAAAGCACATGTAAGATATTCGATTATAATTTTATAATTTTCACTTAAAGTACCATGTTTCTTTACACACTTTTAAAAAGTACACTTTGTAGTAATGTCAAACATTTTACTTTATATTTCAAATCATTATGTTTTAATATGTTGTTCTGTTATGGCAACAAATATATTCAAATCCGAGGCATACAAGTTTCAATGGAAATTACAATAAAGTATATTTTAGTTTATCATAAATGCATGTCAGAACATTCAGCAGTACTTTAATCATATTTCGAAAACAATAGAAGGAATTATAAAATTATATATACAGGTCTACTTAAGTGAGTCAAAATGTTTTTGCTATCTGTGTGTAATATAAATGTACACTATAATATAAATTCTAATAGTAGTAGTAATGTTGTAATAGTAGTTGTGCTCACCTTTGACCTTTCAAAATCTCAGAAAGTAAATTAAACGGGGTGAAACACGTGCTGTACAGATATGGGACATCCTGGTACGGAAGGTCAAAGGTCAAAAATGGAATTTTAAAAGTATGCAAAAGTGAAACAAAATAAATATCCATGAATGAGAAAACTTATTATATTTAAAGACTTGGCCATTAAGTGAGCACATACATACCACTTTGTTATCGTACACGCTGGTGTTTAGAACGGGCATGAGTGGGCCAAAACAGATCTACGTGTCAATACCTCGTCTATCTCCGAGTCGGTGGCACCCTGACATCAAAAACAGAGGCAGAGGAGGCTTAACCATCCATCCCACGATGGGCATGACATTACACAGCGTTCATTAAAAACAGGAGCGTGTGTTTGTTTGAGAGGTACTCACACAGGCTAGTCTATGAACCGCTTTGGGAGATGTTAAAAGACTCTGAACCCGTTCCTGAACTTCCTCCCACAGGTCAGCAGAACCCAAGAGAGATCTGCAGAAAACAACACATCATTTATCTCAAAAAAAGGCATCACTATTACTTTTGCTCATATAAGGTTAGTGATTTGAACATGCTCCTTGAACGGATGTATTAGGCAACTTATACTCCTATGAACATGAAGTATACTTCGGATTGCATGGAATGAATGTTTTGTTCTACAAAAAAACATCGATCAAATCCATTCATGCAACTCTACCTGGGGAACACAGTAGCAAACATACCTATTGTGCCTCTGGCAATCCATACTAGAGTGTCTGGAAGATCCCTCATATCCCATGAGGGAATGATGACGGCCAACTTCCTCTGCGTAGTCGAGGAGATCGTCTGTGTCTGAAGAGTCTTCATCAGCCATCTGAAATAATGAAGAACAGTGGCAGTTCACAACATTAGTAAAACAATAGAATATGCAACCAAAGTACAGGTCGAAATAACCTTGTGACAAAAGAAGTGCACTTAATTGTATTCAATGTGATCTTGTAGGGTATATCTTAAAACACTGTACTTGCAGATCAGAATCAGAATCAGAAAGAGCTTTATTGCCAAGTATGCTTACGCATACAAGGAATTTGTTTTAGTGACATAAGCTTCCAGTACACAGAGATGGAGGGTTAACAAATAAATATAAGGATATTGCACGTTTATAAGCATAAGTAGGGAACATTTAACTGTTCATGAGGTAGATTGCCTGGGGGAAGAAACTGTTCTTGTGCCTTGCTGTTCTGGTGTTTGGCCGGCCAGATGGTAAAAGTTCAAAGATGAGGTGACTTGGATGTGAGGGATCCAGAGTGATTTTCTGAGCCCTTTTCCTCACTCTGGATGTATACAGTTCTTGAAGGGTGGGCAGGGGAGCACCAATAATCCTTTCAGCTGTCCGAACAGTTCTCTGTAGTCTTCTGATGTCTGATTTTGTTGCTGAACCAAACCAGACAGTTATTGAAGTACAGAGGACAGACTCAATGATGGCCGAGTAGAACTGTTTTAGCAGCTCCTGTGGCAGGTTAAACTTCCTCGGCTGGCGAAGGAAATACAACCTTTGCTGGGCCTTTTTAACAATGGAGTCAATGTGATTGTCCCACTTCAGGTCCTGAGAGATGGTGGTTCCCAGGAATCTGAATGACTCCACTGCAGTCACAGTGCTGTTCATGATGGTAGAATGGAATCAATATGTAAGTAATGAAGTAAATCGTCACTTAATGGGATAGTTCAGCCTACAATAAAAATGTGATGTTTGAGATGTAGGTGACTTTGTTTCTTTAGTGGAACACAAGCCTAGATTTTTAACTCAAACTGTCGCAGTCTGTCAGTCTTATAATGGAAGTGAATGTGAATCACAGCTTGGGGGTCATTGACACTCCTACTTGAGATTGTAGATAGAGTGTCAATGGTCCACTTGAGATATATGTAGCAGAAAAGCTCTTATAAGTCTGCGATCCGCCATAAAGCAAGAAGAAGAAGAAGACGCCTCACGCGCCTGCTGTTGAGAAGGCGCTCAGGAAAGTTTGGACATTGCGGTGAAACAGACTTACATTTTAGTCTGAGACTAGGCTTGTGAAACCTGGGGTATGTTTCTGAACACATTTAAATGTGCACTTTGTAATGTTATCAAATTAAACGTTTTACTTTCAAGCAATTTTAAATCATGTATCAATAATCTTTCATCATGCTTTAGAGAAGTAGACTTATTTTAATGTTGACTAACACACTTAAGCTCACAAAATATTTTATTATAGTTTTATCTGTAGTCTGTTATTCAATATTTAAGGCAAATATATTTTAAATGCATCAAATCACAACGTCATTGCAAATATGCAAATAGAAATATATCTAAATACATGACAACACATTTGAAATATATTTCAAAAACAATAAATGTAAATATAAAATGACAATGACAAAAACACTCTGAAGACTATTTACAGCACATTTAAATTATAATCCATTTCCATTTCATTACGACTAACATACATTTTAGTGTCAGTTACAGTAATGTTACAGTATGTTTACACTTAAGTGTATTCTTTTAAAGTATTTTATTTCCGTAAGTACTCTTATTGAAAGTAAACTAAAGAGTATTTCTTTTTCACAAAGGTTGTCCTGCCCTGACTTATCTTTTAGTTAATCTAGACTGTAATTTACTTCCAGATCCGTATTATTTGTTTATTGGTGTATAGTATAGAGAGGGACGAATAATATACACAACTAACCCAAGGTCTGGAATAGCTTCTTCTTTGGTCTCCTGAAGAACAAATAAATGCAGTTAATAGTATAGTCTGGTTAACCGGTTAACATTATGTTGCTAAAATAAAATAACTCAGGTAAATCTTATACAGATCCACAGCATGGACCAGTTTGACAAAAGTGCATGAAGAGTCTAACAGTGTTCATACTTGATTCTCCTGATGGTTTTGATTGATGTGGTGACAGACTCATTAAACTGGAGTTTCTGGCAGAGACAGGTGAATAATGGGAAGAGGACCGTCCACGTGACCTTTGTACCTACACACACACACACACACACACACACACACATAGGAATTGGAATAAAAGTGTTTAATCCTACAATAAGCTGTTGTGCCTTCTAGCCCTCACTAATTCATAAATAAATAAAAAAAAACACTTCAAACAGGAAAATATTTTTTCAATATGCTACATAGCAAATGTGTAATTACAAACATATATATATATATATATATATATATATATATATATATATATATATATATATATATATATATATATATATATATAACTTACAGGGTTGGATACAAATTGCATTGAAGTATATTGTAGTGTATTATAAATACTTGTCAGTACATTTACACTTAAGCATATTTCATAGACATTAGAAATAATAATGAAAATGCATATAAAGATGTACTTATTTCCCTCTTAAGTGGGTCAAAAACACTCTTAAATTGCATTTGATATATATTTTAATTATAATACATTTTCATTTAATTTCAAATAGCATGCAATTAACTGGCTAAAAACATTGCATTTAATTCAAACTTAAGCATGTAATTTCAAAATATATTATTTACACAATTACTGCTATTTTAATAAGTGTACTTCTTTTTAACAAGGGCACATTAGCAAGTATTTACTCCTGTCCTGTCTTTAAAAAAGCGCAAATGAGGAACATCTGATACCTGATCTCTGTCGTGATGCTCTCTTGGACTGCATGGAGCAAAAGAGAGATGTCTTCGGGATGAAGCGCTGCCCTGCTTCGGTGACTTTTCTGAGGTTTTTCTCGTCATTGCCCTCTAAAGACGATAAAGCATGTCACAAAACTTTATAAGGCAATCAAGCTAAAATCTTGCATGTCAAAATCTGTATTTTTACCACAGGAACGGTTAGGAAACTATTGTCACTGGAGATTTCTCTGAATGTCGTCTTTGTGGAGAACTCTAATCTTGGAGAGATACCCTGAAATTGAAGACCTTTTTTATTTTAGCTTAATGATGCAAAAACTCATTATTGTTGTGTTTAAGCAAAGCAATTCAATTAGTGCGGTAGATAAATACGCACTTACAGGAAAAGTAGGATGCCGTGTCATCAATACCTCTCTCTCTACTCCAGAGAAAGATGGGACAAGCTTCGGTTCTGGGAAAAGAAAACTGCGAGCATCTTCTTCAAAACTGGCCAGTATTTCTCCAGCTGCAAAAAGGGAATTTCAAAAGCAAATACCATTTTCTTCAATCTGCAACATTAATCATTTAATAAAACCTGAGAGTTAATATCAGTTGTACCTGGAGGAATCAACTGAATGAGTTCAATTTTCACTGTTTCGCCTGAGGAAGAGGAGAAACACACTAAAATAACCCAAGTAAACAAGAACTGTGTTCAGAAGTGTGCTTATATTTGAGTGTGCACTTCAAATCTTAAAAGTACACTTAAAAAAAAACATACTTGCATATAATAAAACTGAAAGGCCACTTAAAGCGTGCTACTTAAAGATAATAGACATTCACGATGTAACACACTTAAGTACATTTTTTAAAAAAGAGTAGTTTATTATGATGTCAAATTAAAGGTTTTAATTGTTTTTAATAATATTTTGTCATGCTTTAAAGAAGTATTTTGATGTGTTGACTACGAAAGCACATGATACTTAATTAAAATTTTTGTTGTAATGCTATTTCATTTTGCATGTAAAGTTAAAATTTGTATACACTAAAGTGGAAATTCTTCATTACATATGTGTAATTACAAATGTATTTAAATACATGACATCTTGTCAGTGCATTGAACAGTACTTCAATCATATTTCAAAGACAAAAGAAATAGTTATGAAATTACAAAGATGTAGCCTACTTAAGTGGGTCAAAACCTTCTATAGTTCAACTAACTGATATTAATATAAATGTATATGACCTATAAAACATGAACACTTTATTTAATTGCAATTAACATGTAAATAAGTGTCTGAAAACATTATAACATCATTTATTTTATTTTTGTAATAAGTACTCTTTTTAGTTAGTGGAAAGCATGCTTAAGCCTACTTCTTCTTCACAAGGGAAGACAGAATTAAGGAAAAAAGAAAGAAGCAGCATCTCACACTGCAGGAATTCTGCTATCGCTGAAGGATCGGTGGCATAATTCAGGATCTACAAGGGAAAAGGCGAGAGTTTATAAAACAGTGAGACTGCTCTAGAAAACGTTATTTAAAATAGATAGAGTAATAAAATCTCTCCACCTTTTCAAATCTTATTTTCTCCCGGATCAGTAATGGAAACACTGCAGGAACACATTCAGTCTTCCTGTATTTATTCATCAGACTCACACTGACGTAAACATCATCTTTGGCTGGTAGATGCACCCCTGGACAGGTTATCTAACATACAAATATAACCAAATAATTACATATCCGCATGTAAATTACCAGGACTAACGTTACACAAAACAGATCTTCTCAGTTAGTTCAGTTGATCTCGCTAAGCTTTATAACTGTCAGGAGATCCTCACCGCCCTCAGGTGGACTTCAGCGACCACTTTCACTGCTTTTCGAAGCATGTTGTGTCTCGTTACCGCTAACTAAATAACTATTATTTTCTCGAGATCATTCATAACATGGTCTATCCAGGAAAGCGTCGCGTTTCCATGGCATCATGGAAGTCTGACTCGTTTCCGCGAATCGGTTCATTCGAACGGTTCATTACAAAGAATCAGTTCAAACACGACTCAAGTGATGCCTTTACGCAAGGTATTTTTATAAAAACATTATTTATTTTTATTAATAATTAAAAATTCATGTATTCAGGTTTGTTGGCTTTTCTAGTTAATAAAAACAAAGTCTTCTAAATCCTAAATATAATTTGAATTCACCTTAAACATTAATAAAATAATTTTATTTACTAACACGAATTGTAATCTCAAGTAGTAAACCATCCGGGAACCTTTGGCATAACTTACTTTTTAAAAAACATAATATTATGACTTGGGACATACTAATTCTATTTAGGATGGATAACATGCAAATTGGGAAGCAGCAAGTGCATTTTATATGCCATGAATAAAGTTATTAAATATTTATTTTAAAAAAGTTATTAGTTATTACTAAGTTTTTAATTATTTAGTGTAATTATTGAAATTTAATGTGTCCCAGTTTGTTGACTTTTTCATAAAAACGAAGCCTAAATATAATTTGAATTAACCTTAAACATTAATAAAAGTTAATGTAAAATGTATTTGCATGAATAAAAGGTCACTTTTCTAAAGATGTTATTTATTAACAATTATTATAACCGAATATTGTCGACAATTCAGTCATATTTGTGAACCGGTTCAACAGATGAAAAGATTCTCTAAGTAACGAAGCGGACCTTTATTTTGAAACGGTCCGGAAATTAGATGTTACCCAACATGGGAGTTGTAGTTTTGTAGCTCATTTGTAGTTTACACTACTTTGAAACACCATCAACAATGGCATGTCAAATAAAGAAGATATTGTATATCTATCTATCTATCTATCTATCTATCTATGATGTATTTGTATATTTAGTACTTCTCACAGTTGGGACAAACTGATAAGTTAAATTGAGACTCAAGGAAATAAATGAAATCCTACAATTGTGGACACAGTAGCTGTGGAAAATTTAATTATTGCACTGCTGATTCCATCCACATCCATATTAAATCTTAAATAAAGCGGTTTATTTCACCAGCTCTGAGATAAAATGACAACAGACAAAATTGGTGTGCACTTGGTTTATAAGGTCATTGTCAGGGGTACCAGAAATACAACTGAATACCAAGATTAAAAAAAAAATTTAACTGCAAATAAAACTTGCACTTCAGATATACAACTTAAAATAAAGCTACCCATCTACATTCAATTAGGTATGATAATAAAAGCAAATCAAGGTAACAACAGCATATTAGACTTAAGCTGATAACAGAATACACTTTAGTCCCATTTCTGGACTGACTGACCAGCGAGTGCTAGTAAGAGACCAACTAGAAGAGCAAACGTTCATTTATAACCAGAAATGTGTGAAATGAGCTTGACTAGGAAAGGTCTGCATGTTATTAACGGATACACAACTGCATACAAGCAGAAATCAATTCGAACTGTAACAGTATCAGTGGCATTTTCATAGCATTAGAGCTTTGTAAGAACCGGCATCTCGGAGAATTCTTAATAAACATCAGAAATGACTGTCAGACCAAAGGATGGAAACACGAGAGAAGATATGACAAACCCAAAGTGATAAAAAAGTGCATCTTATGCGTCAGTGCTGAGAGCTCTAGGCTGCCAGCATGACGTCTATAGACTGATTTAAAAGGAAGAGAGAGAGAGGGGGGGGGGGGATGAGGGTCGTTTCTCTTTGGCTTTATTCTCCATACACACTCTCGTCACTGTAGGCGATGTAAAGGAAGAAATCTTCTTCATGATGTTCCTGTGTGTGAGAAAGTGTATTTATGAGAGATACAAACTGATTTTGGTGTTGACAAACTAATCAGAGTGAAAGAAAGAGAGAGAGAGAGAGAGACCTGGTACAGTTGGCCCATGGTGGCGGAGGTTGGGGGAATGACGTTGTTTACAAAGAAGAAGAGAGCATCCTCGGCTCGCAGGTGGATTCGCTTTCGGATGAGGAAGTAAAACTGGCCCACTAAAAAAAAAAAAAAAAAAAAAGGACAACAAGCAGTTGATAAACAGTCTAAAAGGGGCAAGTTTTTTTTTTTTTTTTTAAGAATATAATTAGTATAAAGAGTGCTACAGTAAGAGGGTCAAAATAAAATAAAATAATAATAATAATAATAATATATTCTAATACAATCAGCATCATTTAAAATGAACATCATTTAAAAAAATATATATATATTCATAAGAGCACTTACCTGTCAGGTCAGAGGGCACCAGGTATTTCTTCTTGTCTAGGTCACCTATTCTGGCTTTAGGAGCTTTTTCCACAATTACCTGACACAGAATCACACAAACACTTGTAAGTGTAGAAAATGTAGTGTACGGTAAAAAAAAAAACGTTCACCCAAGAGTGATATTCAGCTGACAGTGTGCTCATCTTCATCAGATTTGGAGAATTGTAGCATTGAAGAAACAAACTCATCTCCATCTTGGATTGTCTGAGGGTGAAATTTGCAGCTAATTTTCTTTCTTGGGTAAACCAATGGTTTACTTTCAATTCCTTTTTACTCTTCACTTTGTGTGATTTTTTTGACTCCGAGCAGAAAGGATCTGAGAAAAGCTGTGCTATTTTTGATAATTAGGCTGCAGATGAGGAACAAGATAACAATTCAGACCCATGACTATTTAAAACTACTATTCAGGGCTTTCCCCCAAATGCAAAACATCCATCGGAAGGTCAGAAATTAGCCAGGACTTGAGGAAAATGCCACCAAAAGTATGAAATATCTTATAAAATTGCCCCGTTACTGAATTCTTCAATTCATGTTTGTAAGAAATTGCGTGTTTCTGTTGTGTCGATTCAGCCGAATCAAGCGGTCAGTAATCTTTTGGTTAGGTTATGTATATTGTGGATGTAAACATGTTGACTGAAGGACATCTAGGCTATTTCAGGAATCCTCACTTCCACATGGTCCTACATGTATTATTTTACCCCACAAAATCAGATCAGTCAATTTAAAACACCTGAACAAATGTTGAACTGTTCGTCTTTCTAAGCAGATCCGATTTGAAGAGTGATTTCAGATACGCTCTTAGGAAGCATAACACGAACGCGTATGTTATTTAAATCATAATAAAGAAGCTGAGAGGTCAACAAGGCCCTCCGCAGCTTCGCCCTTCACATGCTATTAAAGATAAACCCGAATAAACACAAGACGAGCTTGTTTTAAGACGGACGAATCTGTTAAATCGTGGAGATGCATCACGCGCTTTACTTGTTTGTTGTGATTCATCATCGCGCTAGCTTCTGTTTACGTTATATCAAACCGACTTACAGGAACCCTGTCTGGATATTTCTTCCTGATTTTCTCTCCCTCCGATCGCCTCTTCTCGAAAGGATGCTCTTCTTTGTATTGAAACTTCATGGTTGATAAAGGAAAAGTAAATTAGTCTTAGAAACAGAGGGACGTAACCGAGCGCTTCACACACAGCTGCTGTGCTTCCCTTCTGCGCATTGATACCGCCACACTATATTTACATTATTTTTGTCAACTTAAAATAGCATTTTCCCGAAAATCACACATCCAGAAAAACGATTTGAAATATTTTATACAAGGCTTATTACAGTTACCAAATATGTTTCTGATATCGCGTTATGCTGTGTTTGTAAGAAGGGACTACTTTTTCCGCTCACGCAGTTATACGAGCGGTGCTGCGGTCAGTCATATGACCATCTGCCCTCACTTCCGGTATCCGAAGTGACGCAGAGGGGTTTTAAAAATGATACTTGAATGATGTAATAAAACGTAAAATAAAACTAATTTAATTCATACTAAAACACTGGAGCAAATGTGACAAAGGTTATGTACACCCTTTATGTAAATATCTTCGAGAGAGAGAAGAAAAAAAAATCGCTTCGCTCGTAAAGTGAGGGTACCGAACATATTCTTTACAAATAAATGATACGCATAAAACAAGATTACTTGTATATACATATGGTTTAGAAAGGAATTCTAAACAATTTAAATTTTGTAAGATAGGATTTCTTAATATATTGGTTTTATTACCCCTACAACAAATTACCTTCCCGTATTTTTGTTTTGTTTTTAGGCTAAATTGAAACTACATTAAAACAAGTTTAAACCTAAAACAAACTTATTCTATTTTGTTTTCGTTTAGTTTCGTTTTTTTATGTAAAAAAAAACTTTTTTTTTTTTTGCATCGAGAGGAATGAAATATGTTTTGCCTAAAGAATGTTTAGCATTAAAAATTATTTCTGCAACTGGTCCATTAAACGTTAAATAAGATTCTAAAAGAAAACTGAACCCATAGTATAGTGACACGTTTTTATTAGAAACGTGCACAGGTCTATGGACTTGTCCAAGGAAGCTGCCTCGAGACTCGACAAGTGTTAGATTGATGAGAACAGAACTGACATTATCTGAAGGGTGCAGAGAAACCACCATAGCCTTGAGTAAAGAAAAGAAAAGGTGTCTGTTGCTCAGTCGGCTCTTCAATACAATGAAGTTTTATAAATTCAAGTCTTGCCATTATTACACTTTCAGGAGATAGAGAAAAAAAAACACATTTGTAAAAAGGCGTCCAAGTGGTAGGATTTCATAACCTACCACATACATTCTGTAGAGAAGAATCAGAGCAGATAGGCTTAAAATCTGTCATTTGGCTTCTTCAAAGCTCGTATCTACTACATCCTCCCTGATAATCATGACAATTTCATTTACTGCCCAGAATAAAACAAGATGAGAACTAACCAAAAGAATAAAATTTAAGAATCTGCCACATAATCCATGAATTTGGACAGGTCTACCATTGAGAAGTCATTAAAACCCCATGTCTTCCAAGACTGTACCTTAATAACAGCATATACAACTCTACCATGATGACCCTGAAGTCCACCAGTCCGTCATAATCCATCTCAACAAGAGTTTTCCAGTGAACTCTGTTCGATGTGCAGAGTGCTGCTGGCCAGTTATGAGCAGATCTCCACCTTTAAAAGTGAGGTATGACGTCCCAAGCGGAGTCACGAAAAGGTCTGTTTTCTTGCCTCAAATATCTTCAAATGTCCTCATACACACATACCACAAACATAACTCACACACGCGATCAGCACAGGTAGAGCTGTAAGGCAGAGACTCCATCTCGAAGAAGGGAAATGAAAAAAGAAAAAAAACGGAGGGAAAAAGCTTCCCAAAGACTTTGCCTTTTCCATCCCATCTGAGTTCGGGACAGACTCTCCTCCCTGTGGCCCTTACATAAGGGCGTTTCTGAGAGGTGAAGAGTCGAGGGAGAACGGACAGGCAGATGTCACGTAGGGAAGCAGTTGGGAAAAAAACTAAAAAGAAGAGCGGGCTTGAGGAAAGCCCTCGGCCGGATGATCACCAGAGTCGATGCTGGTGGAGGTTCCTGCTCAGGACGGACCGTACGTCTGCTGTGAACCTGAGAAGAGAGCACACAGTGAAGTGGGGTTCAAGTTAAAGGGTTAGTTCACACAGAAATGAAAATTAGCCTGTGTTTTACTCACCCTCGAGGCAGCCCAGGTGTATACGTCTGTCTTCTTTCAGACGAATCCGGTCAGAGTTATATTAAAAATGTCCTGGCTATTCCAAGCTCTATCGTTGCAGTGAGTGAGT
The DNA here is from genome assembly GCF_023724105.1 of Carassius gibelio. NCBI lineage: Eukaryota > Metazoa > Chordata > Actinopteri > Cypriniformes > Cyprinidae > Carassius > Carassius gibelio. The sequence continues at coordinate 35,588,045 of NC_068402.1, read as the reverse complement.
GTTTTTTTTTTTTTTCAACAGTCCACAAGACGTCAAATAAACAGTGCACATCTGAGATAAAACATGCCTCACGTGGCTCCGGGGCGTGAATAAAGTCCTCATTTAGCAAATCCATGCATTTCTGTAAGAAAAATATCCATATTTCAAACGTAATAAACACTTTTCTCTCACAAGCGTTCCAGCAGATGATGTCCGTTCTTTGGAAACCAGTACTCCCTTGGCTTATATAAAAATCATCATTTTTCTTTGCAAATCCTCGGTTTGTACTTATTCATACTAATTTATTATTATTATTCATACTTATTCGTACTAATTCATGACCGGCGTTTTGTTTTCTGTCTCTGCGCTTGTCACTAATCACATGACGACTACGTCATCCGCCGGAACTACTTCCGCTTATGAAAGCTAGACGAAGTGAGAGAAAAGTGTTTATTACACATAAAAATATGGATATTTTTCTTACAGAAATGCATGGATTCACAACAGGAGGCCTTCATTCAACCCCCGGAGCTGTGTGAGGCACCTTTTATTACGGATGCACGCACTTTATTTGACGTATTGTGGACTGTTCAACAAAAACACCCACCCACTGCAATGATAGAGATTGGAATAGCCAGGACATTTTTAATTTAACTCTGACTGGATTGGTCTTAAAGAAGAAAGTCATATACAGCTAGGATGCCTCCAGGGTGAATGAAGCACAGGCTAATTTTCATTTTTTGGGTGAACTAACACTTTAACACCATTAAAAAAAAAAAAAAAACATTTTTGCATGTTTTGAATGTTTTAGCTCTTTACCTTAGTGCATCCAGCATGGGCAGCAGGTTAAGAAGTGCTGTGTCGCTTGGGTCACTAAACCACGACTTTATAGGTATTGCATTATCTACAGGCAAAAAAACAAAAACAGGACATTTGTTTTTACAAATCATCACATATTTATAAAAATCCCCCCCTCCACAGTAGTGACTTTACATCTCGCAAATCAGATTTTTCTGGTTTTCATTCTTATTTCATGCATATCTTGGTTTAATAATGTTTAGCTTTTTGAGGATATTTGCTTATTGCAGTGCATGCCACATTTAATGCCATGACTTTATGAATTTAAGACCTTTTTAAGGCAAGGGGAAATTAAGATTTTTTTAAGACCTACAGAAACCCTGTATATATTTTCAATGCAGAGTGCAAATGCTTTAATTTGTGCTATAAATGACAGCTATCACAAGATGTGTATATTGGTGTAAGGCTGTGAGCCTGTTGCATGAAATAGTGAACTGCAGTGTGTGCATTTGAGGGAACCTTTGATGCTTGTACATCAATTGTAAAATAGAGTGTAAAATACTGAAATAATAATAATTTGCAGTCTTTTTTTTGTTACTATTAAAATATTGTTAAGAGTCTTCAAAGATCATTCCTGGTCATTCCTGATAACCATGATAAATTAATTTAGTGCCAAGAATAATACAGGACGGGAATTGACCAGAACAAAAAACTTTTTCATGCCCTTTTAAGTAGATTAGCAACCTAAAGTTCAGATGTTCTCAACATTAGATTCATGTGATCGATCCTTTTAAAGCCAGCATTATAATATACTTCCATAAAGTGATGCATTTGAGAGTAAAATTATTACGGGGCTTTGTTTTTATCCAAACTAATTGAATTCTGTAATGTTGTCTTTATATGACTACATAATATAACATATAAAACCTGTATTACATCTGATGTTTGCTTATGATTCACATTGCTGTGATAATGAAACATGATAAACATCATGCAGAGAGACCAGCTGGACAACCGCTCACACACACACACACACACACACACACAAACACACGTTAATCCTGGTCTTACCTGGATGACTGCGATACGCTCCCGGCGAGTTGTCAAGAATGACTATACTTGATAAGTCAGCATGTATGACGGACAGGTCTTTAATATAACTACCTGAATCCAGCGTACAGTGCTGCACAAGATAAAGACAACACAAAGACGACAAAACATAAATTGCATATCCTTTACTAATTTCTTCCATTTTCGTTCTTCTCATGGCAAATGTTGATGCGAAATGAAACCTCAAGAGTTCTAGCGGTCACCTGTCTGTAGTATCTTCTTTTGAGGATTCCCTTGTTGTTATCCAGTTTATCAGCTACTGCAGAGCCGTAGATCTCCATACTAGCAGTGAACACCACCAACTCATACCACTGACTGACCACCTCCAGGAAGAAGTCCACATGAGGCCTTTTATGCACAAAGAATCGCACCGGATGTTTGTCTATCACCACCTGAAAAACAACAACAAGAACAGATATTTCCAGGTGTTCGCTGAGCGTGGTAACCTTTGTATGTGCATTTTTAAAGCGTCAAACGTAGCAAACCCTTACTTTGAGGATGAAGTCTGGCGGTGTTCCTGGCCGCACCGTAGGTCTGAGAACGCCATCGTGATGCGAGTGGATCAACGTCTCGTCCAGATCTAAAACTAAGATCTTTCGCTTCACGCCGTCTGAACAGAAACACACACTCCTGTGTTACTCAATCAGCATTTGGAAACACCGCAAACAAACAGCGGTCTCAAAGACTCACTCACACCCAGATCAGGCTTTCTGTTGTCATACCACTAACTTTTAACTCGAGGGGAAGAAAAGAAACACTCACCGAGTCTGTTTCTGGATAGAGGTGACAATGGTAAGATGTCGTAGCGCACTGTTTGATACTGGATTATCTAGAACAGGAAGGAGACAGAACAGGACACAGACACCTCAGCACACATGTATGATACAGAAGACAACAATCAACACGCTTTTAACAGTTCATTTAACATGCTACACTGGTTTTAATTAAACTTTTTTACATTTTAACTAAAAACATTTTAAAAACCCACTCATCTTTAAAGAAAAGTGAATAAAGGACATTTAAACAACACATTACATGACCCAGAATTTAGATTAAGAAAAAAAAAAACATACAGTAAATATAAATACAATCCATAACTGGCCAGTTGAGGGATCATTCAAATTACTGTTTCAAAAAATAATAATAATAATAATAAAATAAATAATAATAATATTATTAATATATATATATATATATATATATATATATATATATATATATATATATATATATATATATATATACACACACACACAAATGTGTAATATATATACATTTTTTAAACAATATTTTAATTTAAATAACTGAATATTTAATTTATCTGGACTGCTCTCTAGATATCAGGATTTAGAATAGGCATCAGCAAATAAATAAATCTGAATCAATAATAATAATAATAATAAATATTAATTGATAATATTTACTATTGGCATTTTAATTTGTTAATATTAATATTTACAAAATGTTTATTAGTTAATATTGAATTTATATTAAATATAAAGATTTATGATGTTTTAATGAGTCATATTTTAATGAGATATGATTATTAAACTGATATATTGGCATAAGGGTACTTCAGACTCCAGATATCAGGATATAAGAAGGCATTAAAAAAAATGAACAACAACAATAATAATGTATTGGATAAGCATAAATAATTACTACTGACATTTAAATAAATGCTATTAAATACAGTAGTCGTCATTTGAAGGGGAAGACAAGAATGCATTGTGGTTTAGGTTTTAGGACAACTTTGATGAAAGATTTTGATCCACTTAAAATGCTGACAAGTGCATTCATACTAATATTCATCTTTTATATTGGTTGATCATTAATATTAACTACAGAAATTGCTACGGCTAGTGTGTCGCTAAAATGTTCTGTAACAGTGGGAACCCTGAAGTAATAAAAACGAACGTAAGAGCTGTTGTGAAGTTGGCCCTTTCACAACTGGTCATTTAGCAGCTTACTCAAACACACAACCATCTGGAACGAACCTGAGCTCGAACTCAGACGGCTGTCCCTTTAAGAGCTGCGAGACCCTCGCCTCGGCCACAATGAGCATATTCTTCCTCTCTTTCTCCAAATCCCTCTCTTCTGAGCTATCTTTAGCCCTCCCAGCTGTCTAACAGTGTCAGAGGAACTTGGGAGAGCACAGCTGAGGGAAGCTGCCAGGGTGACTTTGAGAAGGGGGCAGTTTATTCCCAACATGATTTAGGCCTCATTCATAATGTTGTGACTGTAAAGTGTGTTTAGTGAAGTGACTGCTCCTCCAGTGCCCAGATCAGAGTCCCAGACAAGCAATGCCTTTATTATTGTGCCTTAACGATCATCTCCAAGATTATTATACAACTGGGTTGCCAAAGCCTGCTGTGCACAGGCGGATTACAGCCTGGTTTCCAAACCCAAGTGTTTACATACTCTGAGCTAAAGCATGAGATTCAGTTATCAGCTACTTCTGAAAAACATTTAACCTATTGGATATTCATTCACATATGTGAGCATGGACCACAAAACCAGTCTTGGTGTCAGTTATTCAATAGCTGAATAAATAAGATTTCCATTGATGTATGGTTTGTTAGGATCGGACAATATTTGGCTGAGATGCAACTATTTGAAAATCTGGAATCGGAGGGTGCAAAAAAAAAAACAAAAAAAAAAAAGCGAAATATTGAGAAAATATCCTTTAAAGTTGTCCAAATTAGGTTCTTAGCAATGCATATTACTAAACAAAAATTAAGTTTTGATATATTTACAGTAAGAAATTTACTAAATATCTTCATGGAACATGATCTTTACTTAATATCCTACTGATTTTGGTAGATAATTTTGACCCATACAATGTATTGTTGGCTATTGCTACAGATATATCCCAGCGACTTAAGACTGGTTTTGTGCTCCAGGGCCACGTGTTATATTGCCATTATATTAATTAGTTATATATTAAGTATATTTTTAATTTAATGCCATGTCAGCATCTTAGGCTATTTTCATGGCAAAAACAATAAAGAATACAAGTATAATAAATACAATAAAAGCCAGCAAACAAACAAAACTTTTATTTATTTTTTTGGTAAATTATTTTCTAACATATATTTACTAACATACATAATATTTTAATTTAAATTATTAAAGACATTTAATTTAATTTATTTGGACATTATTAGGGACCAAATCATATATTACCCTGAATTTGCTCCATACTGAAACTTTCTACTGATTTGTGTAATTATGTTAATTTTGCTGGTAAGTGTTATTGTACTCTAATGGTTAATGCTCGACTGTCCATTAACACTTTAGGCCCACAGCAAAGTGTCACATCAGCTAATTTTAGAAGCTGAGGAACCTGCAGCATCCGTTTGTAAATGAATGAAGTAAGTCTAACATTATTCACAACCAGCAGAAGTTATTGCTCTTCTCTAGTTGTGTAGTTAACAACGAAACACACTGGTCTTAATGGACACCCAAAGGGTTAAAGGATACATACCCACAATAAAAAAATATTAATACTAAAATAGAGATTTATATTAAACACTAGCGTTTTTTAAAGCATACTATAGTAAAGTACTTGAATAAATGTGTCAGTTGCAGTGGTAAAATAACAACTATAGTAATATAAACAAATTACTGTTACTTACAATACACTGCAGCAAAAACTAAAGTATACTACAGTATTTATTAAAGTTTATCAGCTTGCTAATACTACAATATGCTGTAGCATGCATTAACAAAGCACTGTGATACTATAATACATACAGGATAACACACTTAACTGTAGCATTGTTCAAAAACACTAGTATTTTTCATGTGGGTATGTTAAAACAAAAGTTTGTGAACAAACTGACGGTTTAAGAAGCCAGGCAGGTGTCTGCTGTCTCTTTTTAGACACTTGGGTTAGAGTTCAGAGTCATGTCATGCAACAGAAGTAGCTCAGAGGTGTAAAAGTCTCTGTTTTGGTGATTAACTCACCGTTCGTATGTGCTTCCTGAGGATGTACAAGAACAAGCTCCATATTCTGGAGGTCAGTGCGAGGAAAGAGCGCGCGCCGAGCAGACACTGGCGCGTCTTGATCATGTCCACCATAACCCTGGAGTCCGAGAGGAGGGATTCACACCGGAGACACGAGCAACACCGTCACTAAATACAGTTTAAATCCGACACTGGAGAGCAGCACGGGCCGCCATCGCTTCCTGACGTCACTTCCGTGAAGGCACCTAAAGTTCGTGCTCACGTGGCCTCGGAGGTTTCAAACGGGCTCGGCTCTTGAGTTACATTTATATTTACAATTGTCATTTCATTTATTTGGCCCTTTAGCACTCTCTGTTAATATTCTATTTTATCTATTCGTTTTCTTTTTTTTTTTATTAAAAAAATATATATATATATTTTTAAAACTCCTTACATTTAGCAGAAAGCGACTTACAAATGAATCAATAGAAGAGCAATGATATTATCTTAACGCAGTACACGTAGCAAGGCTTTTTTATTATATAATAAATGAAAAGAAAACAGAATTGAAAAGGAATAGAGCAAGCTAGTGTTAGATGGCTTTTTTGCTTTTGTTAATTGTTTAGTAAATAAAAAGAAAATGAACAGATAGAATAGATAAAGAATATTGAAGCTAGTGTTAGTTTTTTATGTAAACAAGCAGTAAATAGAGGGCAAGTCTAAAAGTGGCAAGTTTTTGTAAAGAATAAACTTACATTTCTCAATTATTTATATATTCTATTTGTTTTCTTTTTATCTATCATATTATTAACAAAATAAAGTGCCATGTAATTTATTTGACCCTCTAGCACTCTCTATTCTAGTTCTATTTTATCTGCTTGTTTCCTTTTTAATCTATTTTTAAACTCTATTTGTTTTAATTTTGTTTGCTAATTTTCTGTAAAACATACAAAAAAAATACCTCGAACACTAGCTCTCTCTATTCTTATTATATTCTACATTCTCTTTATATCTATTTTAACATAAAAACATGACCCTCTCACTCTAGCACTCTCTATTCTATTTCTATTTTATCTATTTGTTTTCTTTTGCTGTCAAACAATTAATCGCATCCAAAATAAAAGTTTGTTTATATATTCTTATATTATTATTCTGTTTCTTTTCTTTTTATCTATTATATAATAAAAAAAACCTTGCTATGTGTGCATTGCATATCATTGCTCTTTTGTTGATTCTGATTGCTTCCATTGTCCTCATTTGTAAGTCGCTTTGCATAAAAGCATCTGCTAAATGACTAAATGTAAATGTTAATATATTTTACTGAATACAGTTGGGGCTCTTTGATTATTGATGATGTGGGCTGTCTTCATTTACACATTAAGATCATCATCTGGATCCTCCTTGTTGGCATCGGACTAGTACACTAATCTAAATATTGAGGAAATCGTCTTTAAAGTTGTCCAAATGAAGTTCTAAACAATGCACATTACTAATAAAAAAATAAGATTTGATATATTTACAGTAGAAAAGTTACAAAATATCTTCATTGAATAACAACATCCTAAGGATTTTTGGCATAAAATATTATTTTTTTTTTTGGCTATTGCTACAAATATACCCCAGCTACTTATGACTTATGGCTCCAGGGTCACATATGTTACATCTAGCATGACTTTGTGCGTCTTGTGGTCTTTGCCACAGAATGGCGATCATTGTCTGCAGGAGCCACAGAGATAACAGTTCTGGCTAAATGGCACACAATACCCACAATGCCTTGCCCATGCATGTCTGAATGCAATGATAGTTTTAGCTTCTCCTAGTGGTCAGTGGAAAAACAATCAAACAAGAGCATTATTTCCTAGATCTAAAATGTCAACAATCAAAAGCCAGTCTTTATAGAATTATCTGGGCCAAAACGTTTCACCTTTCCTGAAACGTTTTCCTTATTAATGGCTAATATTAATAATATTAGTAAAATGTAATACTTTTGCTGATGTGTTACAATATGTATGTTAATAAACAGCATGAATAATAAACGAAATAATAAAACGTATTAGCAAAATAACCAGATATACCCCCCCCCCCTTTTTTTTTAAGCTGTGCATATGTCGCCCAAATTATTTAAAAGAAGTCACTTGATCATATGGCTAATATTATTAAAATATAATAGTTATATTATATTATATGAATTATATTATATACCATAACAAAATTCTTGTAAGTTTGGCATCTTATTGTATATTAATTAATAAGAATAAATAAACACATATATTTTAATTGATGCATTCTAAATAAATAGAGAATATTATTCAAATTAATTAATTAATCCTTAAAATCTTTAAAGATTAATAAATGATGAAAAATATATTATACAATATAATTAGTAGAAAAACATAATAAATGTAACAGATATGTAACAGAAAATAATAATCAAAATATGATTTTACACATATTTATAAAATCATATTTTCACCCTTAAACTGGGTCTTTACACACTAAAGTATGAAGATGCTGTCTCAGTATATTTGGAGAGCCTGTGGCATCTCAAAGACGGAAAACCCCTTGCTTAACACATCTGATCTCTTAACCATGATTAGTATTATCAGTCCTGCTGTTTTTAGCCTCTAAGTCTGAACATCTCAGTATCGAGCAAGGATATCTTTATCTTAAAGGCACTAAAGCTCGTCTGTCTCCTAAAGGCCCAACACTGCCCTCTATCGATATTAAAAAGAACATGGGAGGTATAAACAAGTCATTAAATTATGGCATAGCATATTTTCTTAGCGATAGATGATATTTACACTATGTTAAAATAGCAGGATTTTCTATTTGGAAACAGTGGTAATTATCTGCACCTCAGTATTATAGTAGGCTACATTATAAAACAATATGCAGTAATAACGTATTGAGTGTCAATTGTAATTTTAATTAAAATTAAATGACCCATTTTTCTTTTATTCCAGAAATCATTATGATGTTAAGTAAAGATCATGTTCCATGAAGATATTACGTAAATTTCGTAAATATATCAAAACTTAATTTAGATTAGTAATATGCATTGACTTTATTTAGACAACTTTAAAGGCGTTTTTCTCATCATGTGGATTTCTCATCATCATTCAAAAATAGTTGTATCTTAGCCAAATGTTGTAATATCTTAACAAACCATGCATAATGTATAAATAAAAACAACTGACCCTTATATTTTTTATGCTTTCATTTTTTGCGGTTTTGTACTCCACATATATTTATTAATATATTAACTTATATTATATAATACATCATACATAAAATATATTTCACAAAACCCAGTAAAACAGTGAGTTATTTTTTTTATTATTATTATAATTTAATTTTTAAAAACAGTAAGTAAACCACCCGTTTATTATTAATATTATTGCACAGAATTACACAATCCATACAGTAACGATAACAATACTACACAATTAAAGCTAGGGGAGATGTAAACAAAATTATAGGAATACATTAAAAAAGTGTACATGCTTGCAAAATTCGAATAGCTTTTTGTTTCTTTGAGGGTAATATAGATTCAATATAGTTTTTACCTAATTTTTAAATGCATGTTTTTTTTACCTGCAAATTTACATTTATGAATATGAAATTTAGCCATTAAAATAAAAAATAATTAATAAAACAAATACAGGACTGTTTATCTTTGGAGTTTATGCTGCACAGACGCTCGAGGCGCGGATCGGCTCCTCTGTGACGTCATCAGCGCGCGCCGCTGGTCTTCAGTCTGCTGGCCTCCGGAATGGGCAGATATCACCAGCCCACACTGAACCACTGATTTATTGACCGAGCTCCAGCGAGAGTGTGTGTTTTTGCTCGTCGTCTACACGATGCCATGCGGAGGTGAGTGTTTCCGTCGAGGAGCGCTCGGAGAAGCGTCTGTTGAAGTCGGTGGGAAAGCGGTTAGCCTGTTAGCGGGGCTCCGCTGTAAACCCCAGCCTCTCGTTTACTCCTGCTTCACTTACAAACACGCTCTGACTGCAGAAACTAACTTTAACGGACTGAAACCAACGCACCAAACCTATTTCTACAAACTAATGGTTGTGTTTCCCGTGTGAAATTTGTGGTTAGTGAGGTTACAGGTTTAATAGCAGCTGGCTAACGCTCGAGTCTAAATGAAAACATCAGTAACGTTTGAGTCTCTATCTCTGATTCACCTCAGTGCTCACTCCCAGAACATCTAAATCTGCTTCATTATGTGCTTAAACATGTCTCATCACTGCTTATTAAGGGTTTTCGCTTTTCTGTGTCAGTTTGATAAGTGTCAGGATAAGAACGAAGTTTCCGCTTCAGAGAAACTCTTCATTTATGCGTGTAATTCTGTTCATTTTGTGTGATTCGTGTAAAAGGCTACTAAAACGAGATATTAATGTATTTGTAAATTAGGAAATCCGTGTCACTTGTCACGTAGTGTCGTTTGCTACTGAAATGGGCAATTTTTTAAAATATTCAATTTTTCGGAGCATTTTGTGACCTTTTAGATATGCTTAGATTGGAATATATCACACAAAAAAATGATAAAATATCTTTCTTTCTTTTTCTTTTTTTTCTATAATAAATGCCTTTGTGGCTCTCGGTTTCGGTTATTTTTTTGATATGGCAAACGTGGAGCCCAGCGAATGAGAATGAGTGTCTGTTTCTTTAAGAGAACAAGGACCGAAATGGTGCAGGCTGTTTCTATTTTGCACTTGAATGTGCATTTTCTTTCTCTTCATTGAATTTACTGTGTGTAAATCACAGAAGCTTCATGAGCACAATACAGTTAGCCTGGAAGAAATGCATTTTGAGTGCCTTATCTTTTAGGCCTAATTCTATTAAGTATTATGGCTGTGCTTGGTTTTTATTAGATTTTTTCTTCTGTGAGATACAAGGTTAAATAATATTGTTTTATATGAAATGGTTGTAGTATTCCAGCTGATTTATTTTTTTAGGGTAAGATATCAACTTTAGTGATTAAAATTAAGTAAAATATGGTGAATTTTACGTTTTGTAGTAAATTAATCTAGTTTTCTTGTTTGTGTTGATATATTTAGGTTAAACTGGAAGGCATGTTTGTGCATTTCCTCGGTAGTTTCCAGTGGGTTTTTAGAAAAGTGACCTGATTTGATGAGTAAAAAAGGTCTGTGGTTTAACGTTACTCAGACTTCCACATTTTGCTCTATAGTATAAATGACAGTCATACTGCAAAAAAATATGTTATGTTTTCAATGGAAAACTTTGACAATTTGTAACCAGCTTCATAATGTTGTGACCTTAAAGTTTATGTCCCACTTTTGTCATTTTTGTAAGTTTTTTTATTTTTAATTGTTATATAAATATATTTATATATAATATAATATAGATTTTTTTGTTTTAGTCATTTTAGTACTTCATCGTAAACTTATCTTGTTTTCTGTGTTTTATTATTATTATTTTTTTAATATTTATTTTTAATTTGCAAAATAAAAAGCAAAATTGGGTTATAAGTGCATATGGTCCAAATAATCTGAATGGATTCGAACTCTAATAAATCTAAAGGTTTGCATCAACGCTGACAGAGATTTTCAAACTAAGATTTAAAGGGCAATATCTGGGTGCAGGTAACAAAGAGAAACACAGTGTTCATTATTCACATGTACTACTGACATTGCAATACAAAACTTGTTGAAAATTGACAGACTTGTCTTTTAAAAATGTTAATAAAATGAAAACTAAATAGCTATATTGTACATCATCTTTGTAAATTGCTTACAAATTAATTACAAATTAATAGTACTTCTAATGAAGCACATATTCTACATCCCTAAGCCTACCTAAACTTAACAACTTCCTTGCTAACTATTAATAAGCAGCAAATTATGAGTTTGGGGCAAATGTAATAGATGAGAATTAGACCTTAAAATAAAGTGTTACCAAACATATTTAGTTTATACATGATTTCTTTGTGCATTCAGGTAAGGTGATGGAAGCGGCCAGCGGGAGGGTTTCAGAGCTGATTCCAGTGGTGCTTTTTCCGCGGCTGCCAGGCTTTGTCCCATCCTCTGTTCAGTAACAGCACCCATTCTCATCCCCAATCACCATGAAGCCAGTCCACGAGCGCAACCAGGAGTGCCTCCCTCCCAAGAAGCGCGACCTCCCTGTTGACAACAACAGCAACACCTCTACCAACAACAGTCACAGCAGTAGCATCAGCAGCAGCTTTGGGAGTGCAGGAGGAGGAGGAGGAGGAGGAGGAGGTGGTGAGGATGCCCCGTCTTCACAAAGTTCTGGAGTGAGCGGAGAAGGTAGTGGCGAATGGGTGCGAGCCCAGCAGAGCATGCATTATGGGGTGGAGTGTGCCGAGGGTCTCGTTGGGCTTCCTGTGGATCAGTATAGCATGCTTTATAAAGTAGCTCTGCCCGCTGGCACCTACTCGCCCACCAATCTGCACCCCGTTCTCAGCCACATTTCTCCTGCCTACACCGTTCCCTCCCCGGTGTTACAGCACACGAGCGTTCCCTATCCTCCGCTCTGCTACACCCACATCCCTCACTCCTCCCTGCAGGAGTTTCCCTTGTATGGTTACGCCATGCCTCCGGGATTCGTTCCCAGCCCTTTGATGCCACCTCAGTCCGCTATTTCCCAGCCACACTCCGTTTCCCACCTGGTTCCGTATCCATCAGTCATTCAGGAAGGAGTTGGCTCTTCGCAGCAGCAGGTTTCGACCCATGCATACACCAAAATGGGAGTTCCTCTTGTGCAAACGGCGACACAAGCACAGCTCGGGACTGTAGGGATGCTGCCTGCCGGGGAGCTCAGCCCGAGAGCGCTGTACTATAACCCCACCATTAGGGGTGTCCAGCCACAAAGAGACCTGCACAGCAGCTCCATGGAGCAGGAGAGGGAGGTGAACGGAGGAGACCGAGAGCACGGAGGCAGGGAGAGCCATCAAGATGTAGTTTATTTGGCCAGAAGCACACAACTGTTGCAGGCCACTGCGCCCGAGCCACAGCAAGACAAGAGCTTGAAAAGCCGCAGGCCGGAGGGCCGAATGTCACCAGGACAGAGGAGCACACCGGACACTGATCTCGAGGTGAGGGAAAGATGGTTTATTATTATAGGCTCACTCAGAGATTGCTAAAAGAGTGCCTAAATAACTATTTGAAAAGAGAAGTGATTTCAGAGGAAGAGCAAGTTATTACAGTATCACCAGGAAAGTGCTTTAAGTAAATAGGGTGATGTTTTGATTTCATGTTGACTACATTTTCCACATCGCAAGACATTTGAGTGCACATTAGAAAAGCTGAAAAGTGTTTAAGAATAATGGGAAACTTTAATTCAACACTTAAAACAGTAGTGAAAATGTTTATCGGGCAGTTTTTCTGATGTTACTCATTTTGCATCACATTTTCATGTTCTTTTTGTCTAATCCATGTATTGAAATCAAATCTTTGTTTGATATATATATATATAATATGAGGAGAGCTCAGTTAAAAAAAATAACAAAATGTTTACAATTTTAATAGCTGTTTTTAAATGATCAATTATTTTGGTTTTAATGTGTTCACTGGGTACCATGAAAAATCCTATGATGTTATTTATTTTCTTGTTGAAATCAGATTTTCTGGATTTTTGGTCTGACTGTGCCAGTGTTATTTTAGCATTAATATAAACTATTATGTTTTTTAATATTTTGTATTAGCCTTTATTTTGTATAAAATTTTAGCTCGAGTAATTATTTTGTTACTTGCTTTTGTCATTGAAATTATTTTTTAAATGCTTCTGTTAAGTCTTACATTATTTTTTTTTTGTTTGGTTTTTGTTTTATTTATTCTTTTTATTTAATTTTATTTCTCCACCTGATTTCAAGGAACATTTCAAATTTTCGGTTAGGTTTATTTCTCTTGATCGGGATCATATAGCCCATTAGTTCTGTGAATGTCTCTTACTTCATCACTACTTAATTCATTTTCAGAATTTTGCCTTTTTTTGAGGCAATTCTTGTGAGTCAGCAGCTCCAGTTACACCACTTCCTTCCTTTATTAGCTGTTCTTTGGGTGTGTTAAGGATTGAGTCACTCAGGCTACTACTTAGAAAAAAACAGAGATTGTTTTTCGATTCATATCAAAATCTCCTGTGAGTCCAGTCACTTTCCAGTTGGTGCTGCTTTCCAAAAAGCAATTTCCCTTTCAAATTCTAAAATAAAATGACACTTTAAATGTGATTCCTTTTCAGGTCCAGCAGGTGGTCGGACGACTAGCCTCTCCTATCCACGGCATGAGCCGCAAGGAAGCAGCACATGTCCCTCTGAACCTGTCTCAGAGCTCTCAGAGGGGTCGAGAGACTCAGGGCGAAGTCAGAACTCCTTATGCATCAAATCAAGCTGAATCTAGAGCACAAACGCAGCAGTACGTTCAACAAGGCCATGCCGTTATCTTGGCCAACGGGCAGCCTGTTCTTGTGCCTCTGGACTACCATCACCAACAACAGCAACAGCAGCAACATTTCCAATCCAACGATGTGGCCTCCGCAGCAATCGCTGCTTCTCCCGCTGCATATACTAAAGCCATGGATGCAGGAGCATGTCTCCCAGAGCGGGCAGTGGTGGATCTGCCTCCCCAACAGGGGCAACAGCCCTCCCAGCAGCCTCCTGGTACTTTCTCACAGGCTCCTCTGCTGGCACCCTCCGGCCCGTCGCACTTCATGAAGGGCGCCATCATCCAGTTGGCTACCGGAGAGCTCAAGCGTGTAGAAGATCTGCAGACTCAGGACTTTGTGCGGAGTGCAGAAGCGAGCGGCGGGCTGAAGATCGACTCAAGCATGGTCGTGGACATCCGCGCTAGTCAACAGCGGCCTGGTCTAGTGGCGCTGCATTTCAACGTGGGGGAGCAGCAGAGCAAAGTGACTATAGATGTTCCCCCCGAACACCCGTTTTTCGTTTTTGGCCAGGGCTGGTCATCTTGTAGCCCAGAGCAGACTGCACAACTTTACGGTCTAACCTGCCACCATCTGCAAGTGGGTGACGTCTGCGTGTCTGTGACGATGCATCAGCAAGCCGCACCGCAACAGAAACCTCCTCAGCAAGTGCAGGCCCGGACTCCAACCAAAGTCAACTCCACGTCAGGAGCCCCACCTCAGCCCATGGGCCCCCCTGCACCCCAGCACACTCCTCGGCCACAAAGCCAATTAAAAATGGAGCGTATCCACCGAGAGAGGGACCGGGACAAGGAGGAGCCCATGCAGGTCGGGGGTTCGAGACATGTCGACATGCTCCCAAAACCGAACAGGACTTCAGCAGAGCACAATCGGAGCCAGAGCAACTACTATTTGCACACTGAGGGTCATGCTCCACCGGGAACTGGAGCGGGAGCCTCCTCCGTAGGAGCGTCCCAGAGGCGCTGGTCTGCCCCTGGCTTCCAAAGATACAGCTTCAAGAACGAGGATGGAGGGAGTTTAGCATCAGCTGCCACCTCTGGCTCCTCTCGGCTGTCGTTTATCCCTCAGGAGGTCAAGCTTTCCATCGAGGGCCGGTCAAATGCCGGGAAGTAGCAGACAAAAGTGATTGTCCATGGGAGCGAAGTGTCAATCGGGCGAACAGATGCGAAAAAGGGAGCGTGGTCGGAGGGAGAGAGAATGTAGCCTCAGAATGTTTGAGATTTTGCACATATTGGAAGATTCCCCCTGCCGCCCCCTTCTTCAGTTCTGGTCTCGAGCAGAGGACTTTTGTGTCAGGTCATAGTCAGCGTTCGCAATGATCTGCATGGGCAGCTTAATCCGGTAAATCACGTACCAAAGCCTGCGTCGTCTGCGTGTTCCTGTGGGTGAACTATCATGTTTGGCAGTGATCACTTGCGCGAAGATATCTTGCAGTTCCTCGAGTAGATGTCTATTTCAGAAAGGCCAGGGATAAGAATGGGATACAGCCATAGAGTCTTGACAAGCCTTTACAGTAATAATAAATATATATTTTAAAGAAGGACATAAGAGGATGGATTGCTCAACAACATTTCTCCCCTAATAGACAGGCTCTTTCTCTGTAAATGTTGACTGTTTCCCTTACAATTTGGACCGGTTTTAATGCGTGTCTCTCTAGAGGTGTGTTTGTCCTCACTTTCCTACCCTTTCCTCCTCTCCCTGCCTCTTCTCAGGGTGCTTCTGCTGAGGAATCCTTTCTAGTCTGGAGTTTGAGAACAGTTGCCCAGCGCCGTCACATCAATCAATTGATCCAACAATCTCTCTGCAATCGGAACTATTTCCAGTTGAAGTCTAGCGTGCATCTTAACCGTTGCATTAACAATTCCTCAGAGGTTTTTAGTTTTGATTCAGCAGTGGTTCTGAATCTGCATTCCAGTTTCAGTGTGATCTCTCCTGCCCAATCCATTGGAGTTAACATTTCCCAGAGAGGCCGGCCTAGGAAAACCACCTCCAAATAGTACCTCATGGTTGGAAGCATCCTTCAGTCCGATTATTAACATTATTAACTTATATTGTTGTGCCCTTTTCCTGGATGGTGTCAACCAAAATCAGCCCTGCTTGCGAAGCTGAGACCAAATGCTGAACAGGTTCTAGCTGTTTGCGAACGGCCTGTTCCTGTCGAAATAGATTATTGCTCTGAAGCATGCAGGTTTAAATGAAGTTGTCCCGTGGAAGCGTTTAGCACACACACGTGTAGAGTCACTGCTGTTGGGTGTGGACTGACCCTGCTCGGTAATCAAAATCAAAGCAATATTTGTCCGAACACATTTTTCTTGTTTCCTTTCTTTTTTTTTTTTTTATCCCATACAAGACAGATTTCTCCTTGTATTTCAGTTTTTCTATGTGCAGCAGTTGCAGTCTGTATGTAGAAATGTTTTTAACCTTATCCTACGCTTCTCTTGATTTTCTAAGATGATGCAGTTTTACTTTATGATAATCCTCATTCATTTAAAGCATGCAGTTTCCCTTAAAACAACACCTCTTTCATTTAGGCAGGTTTTCTTTCTGACTTCAGAGATGACTAATATGAAGGCACACCTCAAAATGGGGCTTTTCTAAAACACCCACTGATTAGGATGTTCAGAATCAGCTCTTGTACTTCATAGAAATGTCTTAGCGCTTTACATTGTGTCCTAACCAGGTATAACCCTGTAAGTTGCAATGTGTCGTGTCTGCCAAAAGGACTAAGCAACAGGACGCTTAGTCTTTTACATTTTTTGGTTTTTTATTTTTGTGGCATTGTGCTCGGTAGTTCCTCCCACTGTTAACCTCAATGGTCCAAATTCGTTCCATAGGCTTTGACAGGCAGGCATGTTTGGATGGACAAATTCGCTGGGAACTTGTCACATCATGCCTGGTTAGGATCAGTGTTGAACTGAAACAGCTCTTCTATAGAAAGAGCCTCATTAATATACACTTTCTAATCTGTGCAGAGGTTTCTTCTTTGGGTTTTGTAAATGATGAACTCTTGTACAGTATTGCGTTCTGTCTCTCTTCTTGGCAATATTAACCACGAGCGATTTTAAATACTTTTACTGCAGGTCTTGTATTGCACAGAGAAGTTCAATTGATTCACGCTGACTCTTTAATGGGAATCAGATATGCGTTTTATTGTTTTTGATAATGAAGGGAATATGTTTGTGTTTTGAAGTATTCAGTTTAGTTGATGGTTTTTGGCTCATGAGAAACTGACAGGCAAGGTTGACACTGTTTACACATTAGCCAAGAGGAAATGCTGCAGTTTCACTTTTCGTAGTTACTGAACATTTTCAGATGGATGAAATCATGACTTAAGTGCAATTAGACCAAATATTATAAACATGAAGAAGCTCATGTTTTATTTCAAAACAGCATTCCAGAAAGAGCCTGACATTCCCACTTTTTTCTAGTTCACTTCTTTCTTTCTTGTTTCTTCTTCCCTGTCAATATTTTGATGCCACTTACGGATTTGTCAGAAACCAATTTTTATTTCCATTTTGGCCCAAGTTCTTACATGAGACCTTTAACATTTCTCTGCATTGTTGGCTCTTGGCATTGCTGGGCTGTCTGTGTTTGGACCAGGATTTAATTAAACTCTTTTGGCCTCTTACAATCACTCAAGGCTTTCAGAGAAGATTATTATTTTTTTGGTTCTTTTAGGTAAGAAATAATATATTTTTTTTATATAAATGTAGCTCTACGCTAGCATTGGACCAGTTAGATTTCGACTTCCACCAAACTGCATCGACCTCAAAGATACCACATGTCTTTGAAGTTTTTAGTCCTCTAATGTTAAAGAGAAGGATTTCTGAAGGGTTATAAGCAAATTATGGCGGTGTGTCCCCATTGATGACGACCCTGGTATAAACCCACCTGGTTTTCCAGCATTACCAACAAGTCTGATTTAAACTAAATGAAGGAGTGGCAGTGTGTGTATTCAGTATAACAGGATTTGGTTTTGATTTCTAAAATTGGTTCAAATCCATTTGTTGTTTCCATTTCACAAGCTGTCATCTGTTAGTATTTTGTTTAAAGAAATCCTATTCCTTCTTAAAAGGAGTCCCACTCTCATGCTATTTATAATCTGGTCTCAAATCTAGTTCATGTTATTTCTTCCTTCCTCTGTCCCCTTTGTCCCAGAATGTAATGGTGGCCCTTTAAGTTCAGAGAGGTTACGTTGTTAGTTCATGTTCAACCTGGTGGGAACCATCTAAAAAGGCCAGAATTTCCACCCAAAGCCTTGTAGACAAATTGAATATCTTTCCGACCAGGAAAAACTGCTTAAACTGGCCTGATCTGGTCTTCTGGGCTCAAGCCAGTTGGTCTACCAGCTTGAGAGGCCAGCTTCAGCTGGTTTAAGGTATTACATTGTTCCTTCACAGCCAGGAAAAATGGCTTTGTTATTCAGAATTCAGACCTGTTCCATTATTTTAAGTATTAGAATTGAATAAAAGCAATACTTAGCAGATATGATACAGCTTTAGCATGAGCTATGCAGTAGAGACTCAGTCAGCACCCTAATGCAGTTTCAATACTCAGATCTCACCAGAAGTCAGCTGCACGCTTTTCTAGTAACCCACAGGCTGTGTGACCTTTATGGTAGTGGTTAGTTATCTCACTACTAAGTCACGTAACCCAAAGCTTATCTGGTGTGGCTTGTTTGGTGCTGTATGTTTTTTGTATCCGTCAGCAGTGGTGCACTGTTCTCGGTCTTCTCAAATGCACTGCCTTACCAGCCATCTCAAGTCGAGATGAAATCTCCAGTCTGCAACCTTCGAGGCAGAGATGGACTGAGTACGCTTTCTTTAAGAACTGAGCTACTATCATGTGCACTGTAAACAAGGAGAGTTGATGTTATGTTTGTGCCTTCCCAATGTCTTAACTTTACTCTGGTCTGTCTTAAGCTTTGTTCTCTGGGAGAGTTGTGTGTCTCCATTTTGCTCTTAATGTCATCACGTCATGTATATCTCTCACAGGCTTGAAAACCCTACTGTGCTGTTGAGGGCCATTTTGATCTTATCTAAACATCAGTTTGAAACTTCATGGCATCATACATGGATATAACAACAGAAATTTAGTAGAAGAATGCTGCAGTGATGGCCAACCTGAAAGTTCATCAAAACCAATAAGACTTTTCCATTGGATTTCAGATTATTGCAGAAGATAAGCTCTGTGACTAACAAAAGTTTATGAATCTTAAATGTTTTGTTCATCATATGCTTCACAAATGAACACGAATTTATTGAATTTTGAAGCCTTAATCCAATTGCCAAACGTAGGCAGTAAGCGGACTACAGTCATTGCATGACTTCAACATCAACACCATTAAGCTTCAACTTTTTGAAAACCTTTCCTGGGAAGTCTGAGTTAGAATAGTTTACAAGAGTTCAATTATAAACACACCGTGGCTATAAAAGCAACTAATGAGTAGATTAATTTACTTCTCTGGCGTGATGCTATTCAATTTCCAAAAAAACACTGTAGTCCCATTTAGATGCTTGTTAACATCTGCCTTTTTCAAGACAAGTGAAAGCTTTAAAAAAAAAAGTGTTACTGATTCATGTGAACATATCTTGAGATTGTGTTCACTACAGACCTTATATTTCAGGCATTTAACCAAAAACACATTCTAGAAACCCCACTGACTTCAGGATGATGTAACCAGAGGTGCTAAACTGCATTTTTAGGTTTTGGTCTACTGATTTGAGTCGTCCCTGCAGCACTTTGTAGTTTGGTTAATGACGCAAGACCAAATTTGGGGGGAAATATGTAAAATGTGACTATCAAGCTGAGATTTTGATAATTCACGTTAAATTTGGTGTTGTATTTTCAATGGTAACAGCACAGGAGGGTTTAGCACAAGCTAGATTCCTATAGATATTTCATGTCTGAATTTCCTTCCCTCTACGGATGTGTGAAAATTAATCAAATCATGTCCTTAACTCACCCTTGCATAAATGTCGAGTACAGCCTTTTAAAAGCATTTAATTTCCCTTTAATGATTAGGCCATCTGCATCCTAGATAAACACAGGGTTTCATGGTTAGGGTTAAAGTTGGATAAGTTGAAATAAATTGGGAATTTATTTTCCAAAAAGCACAAGCATTCCAGCCTGCAAAAGAGTGTATTGCAGTTCAAATTCAGGTTTTGGTCACATCACATGATGTGATGGTTTTCCTGTTCCTCAACTGAAATCGGAGGATATTTCTAGAGTATATCTGGTGTGCAGAAGCCCTATTCGTCTTCGCATTAAGGGAATCCCATGTTGTTCTTCCATAGAGCCTCACCTAATCATGTAACATAGAGGTTTGTCACCTTGATGCAGTGAAATGTCCAGCACTTATTTCCCCTCACCTGTAGTGTTATAATAAATGTTTTGCCATCATACTGAATCATTTGAAACGGTGTAAAACAATCATCCATTTGTATGCTTGTACAGATATGAAGATAAGTTTTGTATAGTATTAGCTTGTTAATAACGCCTTACGATGTGCACCGTTCGTAAACGCTGTGTAGAAGTGACTCCCCGGTCGTATGATATCGCACGTTGTTGTGACCGTGGACTCCTCTGAAAAGGTGGTTTGGGGTGCTCACTGACAACAATTAGTGACGTTGCACTTACTGATTGTAAGACGATAATTTGGGACTAGCTCATAATGTGTATCTTTGTTGAACACAATGTAAGCTTAACATACGTTCTAAATCTTTAATGTTGTATTTATATTTTGCTCTTGTTAGGAGGGCAGAAGTGAAGTGGTTTGAGGAAGTGAGTGAAAGCGGAGTCTGTGTTAGAAGATGCTGCGTATAAAGCGAGATTATCTGCAGTTATTGATAATAGTGTTGGCTGAGAGTCCTGGGAAAGTCCATTTTAGTCTCCCGGTTGACTGTCGGTGTGAATGGCGAGTTTTGAGCTGACATGTCATAGTTTGTGAAGTGTGAGCCCGACTGAACCCAGCTGAGGATAACCGTCTGGGTTATGAATGAAAGCGCAGCTCAGTATCAGTAACATTTCAGTGTGTAATAGTGGTAACATTGCTTTTTTTTATTTCATTGAATGTGTATATATTGTTTTGGAAGGCTTTATGAAGCTAACACAGACAGAACTCGGTGGCACGGCAGGCCAGAGTCAGTAATGTCGGCTGAAATCAGGTTTCAAACGGTTGCAAGGTTTTAAAGGAGTCATTATATACTCTCGAATTTGACATTGTACTTCTTGGCACTAAGTGACACTGCTTTTTATGTGATGTGTGACCGGTTTGAAAAGAAATGGCATCTTTGTTTAATGCATAAAATCTGCGAAATATATGCAATGATGTACGTGTAATATTCAATCCTCAAGTATAATCCAGGTTGTATAAACTTTGTATAGTACATTTTAATATCGTATGGCCGTACCAATATGTATTAATTCTTCTCAGAAGCCTTAGAGTCGTCTACCCAAAGTGCTCCCTTAGACTACCCTACACCTACCTGAACTTTACAAAGCATTAATAACTATATTTTGTTGCGTTTTTATTTGTACCCTTTTTTGAATAAAATAGATTTGTACTGTATATTTGTACCTCTTTGTGAACTACTTAAGGCTGTTTTGTTTCATTTTTGTTTTCCTTGTTTGTTTTAATTCTATGTAAGGACACAAAGATATTGTATTTTTATTGTTACAGCTAACTTCTTGGAAACATTGCATTTATCATGTTTGTTAAGTAAACACAATATAATATAATATATATATCTATATAATATTAACATGCTGGCTTGACGTCTGTTTTTTCATGTGTTCCATTCATTTATAATTGTAATGAATTCTAAATAGAGTTATAAAAGTGCATCGATGCACCTGAAGAATACAATGTAGAGTTCAATATTAATTATGATTACAATAATATCCAATGTATTATGCATTCTTTTTTTTCTTCTTTGAAATGCAACCCTTTGTGTGTGTGTGTATACCACTTTGTGTTTTGCCATTTAAATTTTTTTTATATATATATTCCGGAAGGGGTTATATTATTTTTAATCATGCTTTTGAATCAAAATATATTATGACCACATTTAAGATGAAATGCATTATATCTACTACAGTGCATCTTTTTATTAATGTGGGGCCTGAAAGTCTGAGACGAGAGAAAAACAAAAGACAAAAACAGACTCCTAGCAGTAAAGTCAATGTTTATTCCACATTCTGTTCCTGCTTTTATCATGAGCTTTCAATCTGTTAACCCAATAACAGAGCATGGCTTTCTGAACAGGACCATTTGGCATTGTGACTTTTAAGTTTCATTCATTTTGGCCTTTTAGATTTGTAAACATTATCATGAAAATATCTAGATGGACTGACAAAAAGGCAAGTCATTACTGAACGCCAATCCTAAATGAAAAGCTCCTATAAATGCATTTAGAACAAGT
Source organism: Carassius gibelio (assembly GCF_023724105.1). Lineage (NCBI taxonomy): Eukaryota > Metazoa > Chordata > Actinopteri > Cypriniformes > Cyprinidae > Carassius > Carassius gibelio. The sequence goes on along the minus strand of NC_068402.1, from coordinate 35,565,363 downwards.
AGTTTATAACATGCAAGGTCAATTTCCAGGGGTTTACTGACTTAATATGCACAGACATGTAAAATAAAATAGTTGTTAAATACACAACATGTCACATTGCAATTCATACCACTAAAAATACTAGTTTAGGAAAGACTAAATAGGGTTAATGTTTGAAAATACTCTTTTATATTTTATCTTCAAAATAGACAATGCATCCTGCCATATCATTCTGAAATATATAGAATCATTTGATTTTATCATTGCACCAGGATGGGTTTCCACATCTTTGATGCTACTGTATGAAATAACTCTGCACTTTATAATGAACTTCGGGGAATTGATCATAAAAATTGCATTGTTCTTCCTGAATACATCAACATCAACTCGGTCCTTATCAAGGGTGCAACTGAAAACAAAGCTATGGATGGATCTGGTGGGCGAGGGTTACGGACTTGAGGACCAATGGCTTGACTGTCAAGAGTTGCCTGAGGTTTGTGATCTCGAGCATGAGTCCATTTACTTTCATATAAACTGCATAGTAGTAATACAAAGTTTCTTGAGTACAGCTCTCAGTTGCATAGTGATGCGTCATCACATGTACATTAAATCATTTCTTTTACTTAAGGAGCCCATCATTAATACTTCACAACAGCATAAATGTGGGACCAGTATCCGGTTGCATTCAACTGTGCGGGAAAGCTCAACTGCTTCACTTTGAGTATTGGAGGTATCTCTAAAGAAGGTAATGACAACATTGTGAATTTAAAACATTGAAATGTGCATCATTCACTGCAGTAATAAATAAATTGTAAGTAATGGAATGAAATATAAGACAAACAAATCATACACAGAAAATCTACCCTGTTTTCAAGAGGTATTTAAAGATGTACAGTGGTCCGTTTTAACATGACATAACTTTTTGCCCAATATGAAACACTGAGAAGTGAGTAAAGTTGGTGTGTAATGTTCTCTCAACTTGGAAAGTGGTTTTCAAACTGTTGTGTGCCAGTTTAGACAATAAAAGTAAATAAATAAAAGCACCAACACTGAATTAACCGACGAACCTACTGAATTGACACTCATTTTATGTTCTCAAATTGTACGTAAACTTTTCATCCAATTTCTTAGCCAGCAAATAGTTGGCTCATCAGTTTATAAGCTAAAAGAAACGTGTTCTTATTAAAAAAAAAAAAAAAGCAAAGAGCCTTCTTAAAGGGCATTGAATGACACCCCTGAATGAGATTTGGTGGTCTGCTTTTGTTGTTTTACTTTTGAAGTGGTTGACCCAAAAAGTTTAAGAACCACTACCATAAACACTGCGGTGCTTTTTCTTTGTATGTCAATATCTGAATTGGTTAAATTTTGTGGGGGATTACCTGTTTGGTGAATAATGGAAGACAGGGGGCAGTGTTTGGGATGCAAGTGTTACTTTGGCCATCAGATGTTGATCAGCAATTCTACACTTCACCTTTGAATTGGTGTAAAACGTTGGCAAATGTGTCTACCTTGTCATTTAAATTTTTACATACAGTGTCATCACTGCTTCATATACGAGGGATTTCTCTCTGGAAGTGTTCGTCCTGATTGTTTCATTGTACATGCATTTGCTAAACCTTTACATCATTGCACATCTCACAGAATGACCACACAAATCCATTTAAATCATTAAATATAAAACCAAAGCACAAATTTCCAGTGAAAAAGGCAACCGTTTAAATTTGTACACTACTTATGTTGCCACAGAGATCGAGCACACAATAAGTGCCTCACCATCAACAACAAGCATTCCCAGGTCCAATGTGGGACCATACTGGTTTAAAGAGGTAACATACACATTATACAGTACAGTGACAGCAGCAGAGGGCAGAGATTGGTTGGTTAGTTGAAACGCCATGGAGTTGCGTAATATCCATTTCGACATTTTGGCTCACGTGAGGAGTTTGCAGTCTGAACAACAGAAAAAAAGGCCAATGTGACCAGTAAAGGTGAGTAAAAGGTAGTATATGATCTGAGCAAGTGGGGATGATAATGAAGAATGAGGAAGAGGAGGTCTCCTGCTCCTCTGTATTCTCAGGAGGATGTTAGTGATCCACACCATCCCCGAGTTCCTAGACAAATATCAACCCGTGTAGCATTGTGATAAGGTATAAAGCCTTTGGGAGGTCAGAGAAGTGTGTCTGAATGTGCTTTGAAACGGATGCTTTTAGTATTTAACAGTACATCCGGAGAATGACCGTCCTCTTTTAAAAAAGGACAAAGTCTCCAATTGAGGCCTTGTCCCAAATGGTACCCTCAGCCCTTAAGTCTTTCATGGAGTTCACTCTTAAGTAATATAATGCCATACAGACTGTCAGTTAGTAGTCTGTTTTCAAAGTCCGAACCAGGTTGGGCTCAACTAAAGGGTGCATTGAGGGACACAGTGGTTGCAAAGGTGGAATCCTTATAAAGCTTGACAAGTAGGACACCTTATGGTCTGTATAAGCAAAGACCATGAGCCCACTTGGATTTCAGCATATGGGTCAGAGGCACTCAAACGCCATTTAAATAAAATGTAGTTGTTTCTGCAAACATGTAGGGCAATGATTATACCAGAGGTGTCCAATCCTGCTCTAGGACGGCCAACAGTTTATCTCTAATCTACTCCAGCACACCTTCTTGGGGGTTTCAAGTAACCCTGAATACCTTGGTTCGGGGTGAACTCTGAAGGATTAACCCTCAGAAGCAGGACTAGTGGACCCCTGGACAAGAGTTCATGTTGGCATAGGGAACATTGAGTCAGTATGTGGACCTGCACAACCCCTGTGGTTCCTGTCGAGGTCACAGGTGTGACTAGGCCATGCAAAGATCCCATGATGAGGTAGTTGGTTCTGTGAGTATGAGCTAGTAGTGACCCAATCTTGGGTTCTGGGAGGTGAGCCATAGTTGCAGGTCAACTCCAACCTTTAAGACTGGCAAATTTGAACAGTAGGCTGAGTGTGGAGTGTGGCTAAATGTCTCACTCCTGTCACTGTAGGTCCATGTGCAAACAGAGAACCTCCTTCTGGAAGGATTTCACTGCTCTGAAGAAAGACGGCTAAAAGTCTGAGCCTTGAAAACAAAGTAGGTAAGTCTCCTGAAACATGCTTACTGAGAGGGTTTTCCTTCAGTGAATGTCGGAATTTCTTATAGAAGTTCAGTTAATTATGTAATGCGTTACCGAAATCCATAAAGGGTTGTTCACACTGACAGCAATTAAATCATTGGATCTGATCATTGGCAAGTCGACGTGGTCCTGGTCGCTAGTAGGTGTTCCTACTTGACTGATGGTGATTGTGGGACTCTGGTGCCGCAGGCTCCTCTATTCTCTTCTGCCTACCAGATGGGAACATTATCTGCATGATGCCTACTCTTCTATTTTATTTTTCACTGAGATATTAATTGCCTTGTCTGTCATGTAGAACCAATTCTGTACTCAACTACAATATCCAAGTGTATCAGGCAGCAGAACATGTGAGCTTCATTGTCTACACTCCCACTGGTACTCTGCACAACACTGTTGCATTGCAACTCACGGTCTTTCATGTTGCCTCCAATCTGTCATTGAAAGTGAAAGCCATCTGGTGCCTATATCACTGCAAATCGCTGTCAGAGTGAGCACCTCCTTGAAACTGCAAGACTATAACCTTCTCATCACAACTTTGGCCAAGATGGTTATTCTTTAAGAATGGCAAATTCTTCTCAAATGTTGGGCTGAGAGGTGTTTGGAGCTGTGCTTGTTAGGGAAGCTTCATAAACAGTCCATTGTCCATGGAAGGGACGGACATGGGAAAGGAAAACTGGAATAGACTCATATCAGCAGTGAGCGCAGCCATCGCAGCAGGGTCATGCTCGATCTGGTTTCTCAGGGATGGGTCGATCTTCTCCAAGCGCCGCTTTAGCCTCTTTGCCTCCCTTTCACGGATTAGTCTTGCCTGCCTCTTCTCGGGCGTCTCGTTGGCCCGCTTGAGTCGCATGGCTTCCCGGTCTCGCTGCAGACGACGTGCCCGCTGTTCATCCGTCTCCTGCATCCTTTGCATACGCTTTGCCTCACGGTCTCGTAAGCGGCGTATCTCCCGCTCATCTGGTGTCTCACATGATCGCTTGTTTTTCTTGGCCGTTCGTTCCCGTTCAAGCCGCTGCATCCGCACCTCTGTGGGTTCATTCTTCCTACGGATTGCCCATTTCCGCATGGTCGGCGACTGGGCATCCACAAGCTGCTGGTAGGCTACACAGCTGTTACAAACCAACAAAACCCCAGCTGGGTACACAGGCATAGGGTTCATAAGGTCTGGAAGAGGTGGAAGTCCTGTATTTTGAGGACTGAGGCTGTTGGAGAGTGAGGGAAAAGGAGGTGCAGAAGAGAGAAGACCATCTGGTAATGAGGTCAGTCCAGGACCAGGATTTGTGTTTGGGTTAGTCATAGTGCTTCTGGGTAAAGAGTCGGACATGGCACAGGCCTCACCCTCACTGTTGATCTCTATACTGCTTGTGTCGAGGAACTCCTTCAACTTTTCCCTACAATTTCAGGAAACCATTAGAATCAACAATGAAGAACAGCATCCTAGTAAAATCACATCTCGAGTAAAGAACTGACCTGTTGAAGTTGTTAGTGTCTGTGAAGCGAGCCCCACATACGGCACAGTTGGACAGTCGGTCCTCTGAATGGATGAGAAGATGACGACCAAGAGAGCCTGGAGAACTAAGAGCTCTTCCACAAACAGGACAGATATAGCTCTTACTGCCACTCTCAGCTGTGTGCTGATGAAAGTAAATAAGGTACAAAGAGATTTCATACATTAATTCTTCTCAAATGAAGAGACTTAAAGAAACGGTCACCATTCACTTTTGTTGTTCCAAATCCATATGAATTTCTATCTTCCAGATGATTTTAAATATATGTACCAGTCATTGTTTTCAAGCAATTACAATAGGGACTAGAGCTTTCAAGCTTCAAAAAGGGTGAAAAGTAATCTTTTGATAAGTCTCCATTTATTATAAATGGTTTGAAAAGCTGAGTTAAAACAAACCAATATCCCGGAGTAATTCATTTACTCAAACAGTACACTGACTGAACTGCTGTGAAGAGAGAACTGAAGATGAACACCGAGCCAGATAACGAACAATAGACTGACTTGTTCACGACTGAAGAACCGGTTGCATCGGTGTTCGGAACACCAGTAGTTCTTTCGGACAGTTCGATTCAATAATCCGGTTGAAGAAAACGGTTCACCCGTTCTTTTGCGCTCGACGTAATGCCGTCATTGGCGATGATTGCCATTGATTCAAGCCTTCAGTTTACCCGCGATCATAACACTAGCACAGAATCAGTTCACCTCTTTGTGTCTGTGTGCTTCACGCTGAATCACAGATGCGCAGTATCATCAGCTCCTCGGTTCTCGAAACGGAAGCGTCTGACAGAAACGGTTCTTGACTCGAGAACGAGTCAGTCTGTTGTTCATTATCTGGCTCGGCTCGGTGTTCATCTTCAGTTCTCTCTTCACAGCAGTTCAGTCAGTGTACTGTTTGAGTGCATGCATTACTCCAGGATATTGGTTTGTTTGAACTCAGAGGGAGTGTCAGACACATTAAAAAAGTTAACATCTTAACTCATTTGTGGATTAATGCGTATTGGAGACGCGAACCGTTTAAAACGATTCAGTTTGATTTGGTGAACAGTTTCAAAAAGATCCGGTCACATTGAATGATTCGTTCGCGAACCGGATATCACAAACTGCTTTGTTTTGAACTCTCTCTCACAACAGACAAGGGAGAGAAGACAATGCTGTATAAAGTCTTAGTTTTTGCTATTTTTGGAACAAAATGTATTTTTGATGCTTAAATTCTAACTGACTCTCTGATGTCACATGAGCCCCTTTCACACTGCCATTCCGGCAAATATACGGGTAAAGTGTTCTGGGAATTGTTCCTGGGTCGCTAGATTTGGCACTTTCACACTGCCAGTGATTACCCGGGATATGTGCGTGCTTTCACACACAACCCTTAAAGATCCCGTAACGACACGTGACATCAGCGCGTGACGTGTAATGTACGAGTCGAAGAGTTAGGCACGTTATACTTTCACTGAAGCAAGCAAACGATCTCGGCGTCAGCGCGGAAAGTGAGGAACTAACTGATCTCTGCTTCATTACAGTTTACACATTTTTTTGTCGCTAACGTTGTTCTTCCTTCAAAACAGCCGGTAAAAGAGTCGCGCGATAACGTGCGTCATCACTTCGACAAGGCATTAGATTTGGCTTTTGTTCACACAGCGCTCGTCCTAGGTGTTACTAGGTCCCCGACCCAGGTTCAATGGCGGAATCAATCCCAGGACGTGTTTGCTTTCACACAGAAGGCGACCCGGCAATGTTCCGGCAAAATGCCGGTTCCGACATGCAGTGTGAAAGGGGCAATGGACTACTTTAATGATGTTTTTCATACCTTTCTGGACATGGACAGTAGACCGTTCACACAGCTTCAATGGAGGGACAGAAAGCTCTCGGACTAAATCTAAAATATCTTAAACTGTGTTCCAAAGATAAACTGTGGTCTTACGGGTTTGGAACAACATGAGGGTGAGTCATTAATGACATAATTTTTCTATTTGGGTGAACTAACCCTTTAAGTAGTGGTGTCCTCACCTGGTAGACGTGTGCGATGAGCTCATCTGGGCTATTGAACTCCAGGGAACAAAGAGGACATGCAAAACTGCTCCCCTGGTATGTCCCCTCCTCGTTCTCCTAACATACATTAAGCACCAACAAACAGTTAAATCGATGAGTAACAAGGCTTCTAGTCTGACATGTAGTGTAATATTTTTTTATATCGTATGATTGCACACAAGTGACTATTCCCTGAAACTGCTAATGACTGAAGCTGTGGCTGACTGATGTGGCATTGGTGTGGTATGGCAGACAAATGAATGCATAAGCTATCGTGACTCATTCCAACTGTCGTCTCAAATGGGTTGCTATAGAGCCATGAGTCACCCTACAAAAATATCTATCGACCCTTAAAGGTGCTGTATGTAAGATTTTGACTCTACTAATGCATAAACATTTCTGTAAAGATGTTTTGCGTCTAAACAAATGCAATTCTTGTAAAGAAAAAAAAAGAGAAAGAAACAGCAGTCATGCACCACCCCTGCGTTAACGGAGTTAAAAAAAAATTACACTGTTAAACTGGAAAAATAAATCGGTTAACGTGCTAATTTTGACAGCACTAATATATTTATAATATCCAATGATGGCTTCTTCCAAGCTCTCATCTCAATCCAGGGAGCCACTTATATTAAGCAGCCTTAACTACTACTTGCATTAAAAAATAAGTACATTGTACTTATTGTGTTCATATTGTATTGCAAAATACTTTTGCTGCTATTGAGGTGAGATTCGGGCAAGCTTAAGGACAGGTTTGGTGGTATGGGTAGGTTTAAGGGTGGGTTAAGGAGTAAGGGATGGGTCAGAAGTGTAATTATAGAAATTCAATACAGATGTAATTACATGCATGTATTTTTTTTTTAAATGTAAGCACAACGTAAAAATAACATAAGTGCATTGAACCAAATGATTAATTTAAAGGTAGGTAAATATTAGTTAAGGTCACTTAATATAAAGAGGGACTGAAATAAATGTATTTGTACTTTCCAATATAAATATTTTGCATTTATATGAATGGGCCAAAAAACATGAATAGCATGCAAAGCTGGTAAAAAAAAATTAAATTAATCTCCAAAATATTGTGACAAACGAGTCCACAGAATACTAAAATATGTGGATGTTTTAATATCATTCGAAACACATTTTACATTCTGGTTACATTTTTTCCTTTTCTTTGCAAGTTATTTTCCAGTAAAAACAGCTTTCTGAGCACTGTCTGTGACAATGTTATCATGCAAATCATGATAACAGAAGAATTCAAGATAATCACACAACCATCTACGTCTTGCATTAAACCTCCATCGCTCACCTCCTTGACGTCATCCTGTAGCATGTGGCCGTGGCTCTTATTACTCGTCATGCTGTCATCAGCAGAGGCATTTGAGGAGTCGTCTTTATCAAAATCACTATCACCGTCGTCTGGCAGGATAGGGGGAAAAGTTAGTTCATGTTATCAATGGCTCCATCACAGGTCATTGCCTTTATGTCCCAATCACAGCTGTCTTCCTGT